>NC_081182.1:204225232-204397732 GCF_029867415.1 Vicia villosa
CTAAGGAGATTTGCTGCTAAATTCTTTCTAAGCAATGGAACCCTATACAAACGCAACCATGACTCGACTTTACTTCGCTGTGTAAACAAGAAGGAAGCGGAACAAATCATGGAGGAAATACACAATGGTACCTTCGGTACTCATTCCAGTGGACATACAATGGCTAAAAAGATCCTTAGAGCAGGTTATTACTGGTCTACCACGGAAACAGACTGCCATCATCACTCCCGAACATGTCACAAATGCCAGATATATGCTGACAAAGTACATGTACCTCCAGTTCCATTAAGCGTCCTGACGGCTCCTTGGCCTTTTGCAATGTGGGGTATTGATATGATTGGAGAAATCAAACCTACTGCCTCCAACGGACATCGCTTTATCCTGGTCGCTATTGACTACTTCACAAAGTGGGTAGAAGCAGCTTCATTTGCTTCTGTCACCAAAAATGTGGTGGCCCGGTTCATCAAATACAATCTCATTTGTCGGTATGGCATCCCTGAACGGATTATCACGGACAATGGCACAAATCTAAACAACAGAATGATTACTGAACTTTGCACACAGTTCAAAATCAAGCATCATAATTCTTCTCCATATCGACCAAAGATGAACGGCGCGGTGGAAGCTGCCAACAAGAACATCAAGAAAATCATACAAAAAATGACAGTAACCTACAAAGACTGGCATGAGATGTTACCTTTTGCTCTTCATGGTTATCGCACATCTGCGCGTACTTCAACAGGGGCAACTCCATTCTCCTTAGTCTATGGTATGGAGGCAGTTCTTCCAATTGAAATTCAGATTCCTTCCCTAAGGATTATGAAAGAAGCCAATCTAGACGAAGACGATTGGATTCAAACACGGTTGGACCAGATAAACCTGATTGATGAGAAAAGGCTCGCAGCTATTTGTCATGGTCAGCTATACCAAAAGCGTATGATCAAAGCCTTCAACAAAAAAGTCAAAAGTCAAACATACCAAACTGGTGGCTTGGTTGTCAAACGCATCATCTTACCACAAGGTGATCCCAGAGGCAAATGGACTCCCACCTACGAGGGACCATTCATAATCAAGAAAATATTCTCCGGCGGCGCCATGTTGCTTACCACCATGGATGGCGAGGATTTCCCACACCCTGTGAATGCTGACATAGTCAAAAAATACTTCTCTTAAAAAAAAAAAAAAAAAAAAACAGCTCGCTAAGTTGAAAACCTGAAAGGGCAACTTAGGCAAAAATGAGCGTCTCGGTGGATTGAAAACCCGAAAGGGCGGTCCAGGCAAAAATTAGAGACTAAACAAATACTATCCCGGTAGGCTGAAAACCTGAAAGGGCGGCCTAGGCAAAAGTTAGGGAATGAAGCATACAACTGTGTTTCGTTCAGCTGCCTACTCACCATCAAGATTCAACACCTCAAAGACACCGATCAGTCTAATCACTTTCTTCCAACAAGTGAGGGATGAGATGCTCGAAGACAGATTGGCAATAGCAGAGTTGAAACTTGACTGGATCATTTTCACATAGCTATTTATCTTCATAAATATTTTTCAAAACTTTCTGACAATTTCCTACTTCTAGGATTGTTGTCTCCCTGTGCTAACCCGCCTATCATGGCTCTTTTCAATGCAGCTCTTTCAAAAATCACTATTTTCATTTTTTCTGTTTAAATACGTAAGCGTCCCAATGATAATTTTGAATGAACATATGCATTTGAATATGATTGATGTTTACCAGGAAAAACAGGAATGGCATTCAGGAAATGTCCCGATCATCTGGACATCATTCCATCAGAAGGAAATCACCAAGAAAAACGCATTTCTCAGCAAATCCCTCAAAAAGATTTTCTCTTCAAAAGAAGTCTTATTCCCCAGCAGGGTTGTTCCAGATTACTATCATCAGAAGGTGTGATCCCCGCACCCGGACTTAGTCAGATAGTGCATCGGAGGATTATGCATCTTCCTCATTCCCATTTGAAAGGGCATCAGAACTTCCAGTTACCTTTGGTTCCCCAAGCGGTAGTCAAAGATCCTTCAACGGGATACCCGGGTTCTCAAAGAATTTCCCCAGACGAGGGTACTCAAGCAAGACAAAAGATCATCAACGATCACAATACATTCATGTCCAGCTGACTAGCGGGAATTTATTTTTCCAATTAGAAGCTTGACATCACATTCATACATCATACATCATGCATCATGCGCATGTTCATGCGCATATTCATACACAACATCACATACATATTTCTTCGGGAATATCTCACATTTACATGCATCATAAACATTGCATATCACTAACTTGATTTTTCAGGTAGACGGATATCTTCAACAAAGATGTTCTCAATCACATGCAGTGTTCACCTGAATTCCATGAACGGTTCTCTCAGATATAATCAAGCCGAAGATTCATTCTGATCACTTATCAACTCAAAAACAGACATCACAGATCTAGAGCGATACCTCAGACGGTTCCAAAACGATGTAGCATTACAAATCTAAAGTGATACCTCAGACGGTTCCAAAACGATCTAGCATCACAGATCTAAAGCGATACCTCAGACGGTTCCAAAACGATCTAGCATCACAGATCTAAAGCGATACCTCAGACGGTTCCAAAACGATCTAACATTGCAGATCTAAAGCGATACCTCAGACGGTTCCAAAAACGATCTAACATTGCAGATCTAAAGCGATACCTCAGACGGTTCCACAATGATCAACTTCCAAAATCTAAATCGGAAAAAACTTTGGACAAGTTCCGTAGCAATCATCCTCCAAGACTTAAAGCGGTAACCTTGGACGGTTCCGAAAACAGTCAACACAAAGACTTTCAAATCCTTCATCAAGATATAATCAATGAATTCATTCTGATGAACAAACCATCAACCCATTTACCAGGTGGCATCTGAAAGCCCATCTCAGGTAATGTTTCAATCTGCCAACAACATTTCGCAGACGACATTCAAATGCAACTTCCAACATCTCTTCTGATCAAGGTAAGTGCAAATTTTCAGGGCATCTAAATATTCAATCATCTTCTACCTTCAGATTTCAGACAATCTCTTCAGGTTTAAGAAGATTGAATAGGGGCAACTGTTATACCCCAAAATTTGCCCACATATTTTTCAAGAAAACTCCAATCTGAAAATTAAGGGTCTCATATAATCATGGATTTTTATTTCAACAAATATCCTGACATATGAAATACTTAGTTTTTAGAATTTTTCTTATACAGTAATTTGGCTTGCAGTTGAATTTATTCTTACGCAAACGCCAAATACTGTTTATTACTTCACACATGCTATTTATTTATTTACAGATAAATAGTACTGACACAATTGGTGCAGAGTTAAATCTTTTTGCAGGCGCAGAATCAGGAAACTCAGACTGTACTGGTAACAAGTAGATTATTATTATCTTTTGTTTCCCACTAATTTTTGTACTATATTCCATTATTTGCAAAAATCTTTTCAAAT
Organism: Vicia villosa; assembly: GCF_029867415.1. Taxonomy (NCBI): domain Eukaryota; kingdom Viridiplantae; phylum Streptophyta; class Magnoliopsida; order Fabales; family Fabaceae; genus Vicia; species Vicia villosa. The sequence goes on from NC_081182.1 coordinate 204,228,703, forward strand.
CTCTTTTTCAAAAATCAAATCTCTCCTTTTTCCAACACTATCATACACTTTCTTTCAAATCTTACTTCCACTCAAATTTTCCTTTTGTACGGAATCACATCATTCCCCAACGTCTCTTTCCTTCTTTCCATTCTATAAATACCTCTCATTTTCTTCCATAAAATCTCACATCAAATTCCAACTCATCTTTCAAATTCCTACCTCATATCTATTTTCTCTTCTTCCCTAACAAGAATGGCAAAGTGGATAGAGACACTGTTTCTTACAGTCATCACCATTGCTACGGTGATCATGACTTTCTTCTGCCTGCATAGTCCTGAAGAGTGTGGACCTGCAATGGTTGCACTCCCAATCATCTACATGTTATTGTTCATAGCATGGGTCATTAATCGTCATTCTTAAAATTTGCCGTATTTCTTATTTCTTAAATGTACCGTTCATTCGTCGTACTGTTCAATATAGTATGTGATATTTGTACTGTCAGTATTAAATGTTGTACTATTTGTCATAATATTGCTTAATTACTAAGATAATATTTTGTGTGTTTTCTGCCAGTCAAATATTCCTATTTCTGTGCATTAAATGATTTTCAGGGTTATTATCGGTAATTTTGCCCGCATACCGTAAATATTAGTTATTTATTATGTCTGTGTTTTTAACAAGTCATGTAAATAAATTTTCATCTTTCATTTTTCACATAAAACAAAAATAATCAAAAAATAAAATTAACTTTGACTGTTGATTTTTCACTCTAACTGCTGCATCAATACCTGGACAGTCAGTTGACAGCCAAACTGCTGGCAGTACAATTCTCAGTGTTTTGTACCATCAATCAAATCAATCTTTCACAATTCAAACTTCCAAGATTTTTGTGTTAGAAGTCTTCTGAATATCACGCGATTAGCAGAAACTCAGCACTGCACAAAAATCAGGTACGCTTAACTGTCTCCTACACAAACAGTCCCTAATCAGGGTTTTTCTTGTTTTTACAGGGGCAACAAGTTTTTGAGAGCTCAAATGGATTTCATATACATCCATATATCTCAAAGTACCATCAGACAAATTTTCAAACTTCAATTCACTCAGACGCACCGTCAGCAGCTCAAACAGTCAATAGACGACCCGTTTGACCAAAAAAGTCAACAGACAGTCAAAAATGAAATTTTTTGTCAAAGTCCATATTTTGTCAAAGGATTCATCATTTGATCATTGGATGATCATAATTCATCAAGGAAAGATCAAAAATCAACAAAACCCTAAGATTCAAAATTAGGGTTTTTGCTTGAAAAGTCAACTCAACTTTGACTGATCATAACTCTCTCATCCTTCATCCAAAAAATTCAAACCAAAGCTTGTTTTGAAGGAAATTCAATTATCTTTCAAATGCCATTGATCCCATGGTCATTGGATTCACCATTTGAAAAATATGATCAAAGACATTATAGGTCATTTTCAAAGTCAACAAAAAGACACTTTTTTCAAAAGGACACACAAGGAGCTTCAAAAATCATTTTGACATGAGACCAAAGACATTGGTTAGAGGACTCTTTGAGGTTTCTAAAAAGTGCAAGATCTCCTTCATATGACAAAAATTGAAGTATTTACACCTTGTTGAAGTTGGCTAAATTTTGGGAAAATACATGAAACCAACATTGTTCAAAATTGCATTTTTTCCAAATGGGGCCAAGTTTTCAGCATTCAAACATCATTTCCATGATGATATGGGCCTCCCACGACCAAGACTAAGCCCACATCATTTTTTATCTATTTTTGGCATAATTTTATCTTATTTTAAGATTAAAATTAAAAAGAAAATGAAATGGATAAAGAATAGCTTGTATTCCAAGCAAGACTCATTCAACTCTGTCCCAAAGCAAAGTACAGCAGAGGAGAAGAAGAAAATCAAGCCATGGTGGCTTAAAGACAAAGCTACCAATGTTGAAAAAGTCAAGATTCCAAAAAACTCATCAATGCTTTTGGCTTAGTTTCTAAGCACTCTAATGCTTATAAATAGGCTATAGCACTTCAGTAACAAATAGAGACAGAGATAGAGAGCAAAACTCTTGCTTGTAACACACTTGTAATCTCTCAAAATATTCAAAGAATTTTGAAATTCGAATTCCAAATTTAAGTCACTTTCCATTCAAACTAAACACTCAAACACGTTCCTTGAGCTTCACTGAACATATCCAGATCATTTACAAGCTCTGAAACTCCTTGAATCGAACGCTACAGGTCTCGATTCATCCAAACTAAAACTGACTCGTGTCTCATAACCTAAGCATATCTAACACGATGTAGACATATATTTGCACTTGGTGTGGTGTGTAGATCATTTCTGGAGCTTTAATTGAGTTTTAGATGCTTACACACGAAGACACCATTTTAGGGTTCTTAAGCTAAAATTTGGGATCCTCTGATTTAGGCAAAATTAGGAGAAACCAATGACATATTTGAACTCAGGGGACGATTTTAAGCTTAACCATGGTCTCCTAAGTAATTTATATTGCTTGTATGAAATTTTGACATGTGCAGGTCTTGTAGCTACGGACGAAAACCGTCACTAAAGGCTTTACCTACAGTTGCAGAGCCTATAGCAACGGAGAGAGGAAGAAGATGAAGGCGTGGCAGGCTCTGGTTGGCCAGAATGCGCGCGCCAGCTTTTATTCAAATTCTTGGATCCTGTGTTGCGCTGTCTATGCTTTTGTCATGCTCCTCAAAATCTGAGCCCTCTGATTCACTTCCAATCAGATCCAACGTGCCAGATCTCTCACCACACCATGCTCCCTCACAAATTACCACACAGGATCAGTATCCTTTTTATTTTCTATTTTATTTTCTATTTTATTTTAATTTCTTTGTTAAATTAATTAAAAATAGTTTTAAAAATCCAAAAAATACACAAAAAATATTTTTAGACTTCTAAAATAATATACTATTTTATGAAATAAAAATATTTTATTTTTCTTCAAAATTTCAATATTTTACATAATTAATTAGTATATATTTATATATTTGCTTTTTAATTATTCTAACCAATCAAAAGATCATAAAAAAATTGTTCTTTATATTAAATATTGTTTATATATTATAAACTAATTTTGTACATATTTTGAATAATTTTCTTTTTAAGTTTTAATTATTTGTATAATTATTTGCATAATTATGTTTTAATTAACTTAAATCAATTTCAAATCCATTCCAAAAATTCCAAAAAAATTAGTTTTGTTTTAAAATTAATTAACAAATATTTTGTACATATTTTAAACTTAATTTCTAGGTTTAAATCTATTTTCATCTTTTTTCTTCATTTTAATTTAATTAATCATGCATTAATTATAATTAAAACCAATCATAAAAAATCCAAAAAACATGCCTTTTATTTTTCTTGCAATTTAAAATTCCTAGATAAATGTATAGGATGTCAAATTCATGTAAATAGGCTAGTTTACATTTCCTGCACAATCGATGTAATAGCGTAGATTTACTTTCCGCACTTTACATTTCCGCATTTTAATTTCCCGCATATATATAAACTGCGTGTATGTCAAAGATAAAATTGAACCGTTAGATCACTAACTTCAAAGATAAATATCTGAATCCAATCACAATCACATTTGCACCTCTTCAGGTAATCCTTTTTCACAATCTTTCAAAATCAAAGTCAAAATTCCACTGTTTTGAGTACAAAATCGAACCTTGCTTTTATATCCGGTGAAAGGATAGATTTTTAAAGGAAATAGGATAAAGACCTTACAACTCAGGGTAGACCTCCTAGTTTGCTTGCTCAAATCAAAACAAACAAAATTCTCATGCACTGTTGTTTTTTCAAAACTTTCCAAAAGACAATACTTTGTATACATCCAAACACGGGTTATTACAAAGTTAACGTTCTTTCAAAAACATCTTTCGAAAGATAAACAAGCATTTTGTATACATCCACACACGGATCATTACAAAATTCAATTTACAGAAGTATTTGAAACCACATATGAGCAATTTCAGAGCAATTGAAAAGTGATCGAAAGACAAGTGAGCTAAGCAAACTTAAGAGCCCATGGATAACCATGGATACAAAGGGTGCTAACACCTTCCCTTTGTATAACCTACCCCCTTACCCAGAATTTCTTAAAGGTCTTTTTTTTGTTTCTTTTATAAACCTTTCCTTAATTGGATAAAATAAAAGGTCGGTGGCGACTCTGTGAATTTTCAAAATGCGAAAGCATTAAGCGACAAAAAAGAGTCAGTTCACGTATCTCTACAGATCAGAGGTATGGCCCGGTATTAAAAAAAATCGGAGGTCCACAGCAATGCTTACAATATCTAAACAACAATCCCCAGTAACGGCGCCATTTTGTTGAAAGAGTATACTGGAGTACTTTTCGTTTATATCGTATCCACAGGGATTATTGCGATATCACCTCCGTTCTATAGCTTATTTTGTCTTGAGTTAAGGTTACTTTGATTTTGGGTTTGCAAAAGATCATTCAACAATTTAGTAGCAAAGAGTAAATTAATGAAAGTCCTAAGTTTTAAGAAAATGTATCAAGATTCGATTTCACCGACCTAACTTTGTATGTCAACCTATAAATATATATATATATATATATATATATATATATATATATATGAACTCATTAACGATCAATATAATTACGTATTGACGTCTATACCGTCCGTGTCCGCAACGATATAGCTAGATTTACCGTATTGTTTAACTGCCGATTTCTCCACCATTTAAACAATACAAATAACGTTTTAAAACCGATACAACGTAAACATCAAACATTAAATCCATGTCTGCAACTTATAGTTTGATAGATGATAAAGTTAGATCAAGATAAAAACATTGATGTCTCAAACATTTATACCATAGAAAAGCTTTAATAAACAAACTAAACCATCTATATTGATCATCACTTGTTCATAAATAATATTCACAAGAAAAACATACAAAATTCAAGGACGATTACATCTTATCATGATACGAAAGAGATTTAGCTATCCATAGAAATGGTAGCTTGCTCAATAAGGAAGGAATGAAGAATGACAAGCATCAACGACGATTAATCGACGATCAAGGCTTCAAAACTCCAATTCTTCAGTTGCTATAGTAGACAAGGGTTCTTTTAGCTCTCAAAAAGATCAAGATCAAGTAAAATATCTGATTTTCTCATTATATAGTAAATCTGTTTTCTGTCCAGGGCGCGTCGCACCCTCTAGCGCGCATCGCGCCATTACACTTGAAGATCAAACCGCCCAAGCGCGCCACGCGCGCTTCTCTCTGCTGGAAGCTTCAACAAAATATCTGGCCCAGGACGCGACGCGCCCTATTACCGCGCGACGCGCGCTATGCTCTGTCCTCCAGTCTTCAATCATGGCAAAAACAAGCTCAAAACTTCCCAAAATTTGCTAAGACCTACAAAATCATAACTAAAACACATATTAACATAAAATAAAAGCTTAAAATTATAAACTACAAATAATTATCTAAATCTACAGGGAATTATACGAATACTCGATAAAAACGGTCGAAAGGTGCCACAAATTAAACTAGATATTAACACAATTTGGCACCAAACAACTAGTATGAGTATGAACAATCTTTTTCTTTAAAAATGAGTAAGTATTATTTAATCAACCATAAATAGTTAACTAAACCCTTAAATTATAATTTAAGATATAATTTGATAATGCAATTAAAAATAGGCCTGTATATGCCACTATTAGTATTTTTCCATAGATAATTTTGTAAATCATAAAGAAAAATCACATAGGAAAATTAAAAAAATTTAAATCGCATCCCAATAAAAATTGTCATTCTACGAGCAAACGACAAATTTTATATTAGTATGGGCTTAAAGTTCATAACAAAAATATATAACGATCGTTTATTAAAAAAGTCAATAAATAAAAGTATAAGACGCTAATAACATTAAAGCTAATGTAAAAACTTGATATCTCATATCTATGATCCGTGAGATACATTCATCAGTGTATTAATAGGATTTAAAGAAAAATACTATTAAAACTATAGAAAAATATAATATTAAAAAACTTAGAAGACTATGAAAACTAACTAATATTTTCATTGATTTATTCGACATCTTCGAATGTGTCAAAGACACTACTTACATATAATGCTAATAATGGATAGTCAAGTAAAAGATTCAAAACTAAAAAAAGATTAACTCAATAAAATTAAAATAAGATAATAACTAATTAAAATTTTACTTCTAATCTATTATCTAAGTTGTTTACTTAATAATAATTCAAACTATATCATCTACTAAAGTAATAGTTCCTATGGATTAATGTTATCTTATTTGACCATAAAACACTTTATGTACTACTAAACACTTTTTTATTTCATCACAATCTCAAAGCCGTCTATAACGACCTATTCCTTAATGGGATAAAGGACATATCATAACTTATCCAACATTACGCACACCATAGAGCCTCTCACCTTACGTGAGCTAATTCTCTCACCACCATAAACACCATAATACAAGGTCTCTCGAAACTTCAGGCAAGCCCTAACCACCATAATGAAGTTTCATGTCTCTGATACATTAAGGGAGGGGACCTCTATATGGTTTTTTTCACTTGTACCTTAAGCTTTACTTTGTCTTTAATCTTATATTTGAGTCGCATTCTCAATTGCGCATGCATCTTTAAGGATAGAGTTTTGAATATGTATTTTAGCATGCATAATTCAAAATATGAATGTTTGAGTATGAATATTATACTTTAAATCAAATAGTTGAATTTTTGGAAAAAGAACCATAATTAAGATTTATTCAAGTCATGTAAAAGTAAATTCTCAAAAACATCTTTGGAACTTGAATTTTTGAGATTTTGGATGTGTGATTCGAATCACACAATCCCCTGAGTCGAATTAAACGAGGCAATAAGAACTAGGTATTTGTGTAATCTTGTGATTTGAATCATGACTTACACTAGATTCTAATAATGCATTATGTGAGTCGAATCATAGTTTGTTCATGAGTCAAATCATAGATCCTTCTTCAGCCACTGCCAAGTTTGAGTTCAATCATGACCAACTATGACTCAAATCATAGTTGTAACACCATAAGCCCCAAATATTAATTTAAAAGAATAATCAACACGTAAGGATGTTACTCAAAACAAAACATGCATACCATCTCAATTAATTTACATACTCGCAGCAGAATTTCAAATAATAACATAACTTCAATAATCTCTTAAACTGAAATAATTAAAGAAAATAACATGATCCAAAATCATTAACTCAAAACAAATAAAATGCATTGTTTCTGATGTTACACATCAGATCAGAGCATAAAATGCCTTGTTCTGTGAAATTAGACAACGCTTGAAATTGTCCCCATAAGTATTTAAGAGGACATTTGTGAGGTGTTACGAGAATTATCGTTGCATCACACAAGAATCATTGCCTAAACTTTTTTCAGGCAATAATTTTCACATGTTGCATAAAAAAGTGTTGCTAGAAGCAATAAATGTTGTAGTGATGAGTTTTGTCGCTAGATGAAGAATCCATCTATGTTAAAAAACAACCACCAAAGATTTAACCAATCTTACAAAAATATACAAACAATAACAATAATGTGTCTAATGCACATTCATCAACAACAATAATGTGTCTAATACACAATGAACAACAACAACGTATAGAAAAAATAACATGACAATTGTGTCTTATATACACTTAGTAACAACATCATATAAACTACAACAAGAACAAAAAAGTGTCTAGCATACATTCAATAGAAACAACATTAAACATTCAACAATAACAACACTGAATATCAATAACATTCAACAACAAAATAAGTTCAATAACAACATAAGTGAGTGTATAAGAACATACAACATCAACAACATTCAACAACAACAACATCAACATTCAACATTCAACAACAACATTCAAGTTCAAAAACAACAATAACATAAACAACAACAACAACAACAACAACGTAAACATCAACAACAAGAACATGCTCGTATCGTACATGCATGATGAATGGTTTACGTAATAGAAATATGGCGAATAAGTAAAAGAGTTTTGTCCTCCTTTCTTTGTCTTCCTACGTACTCTGACTTTTTTTTTTGTTTTATAAAAGGGAAACTCAAGAACGAACCATAGTTACATCGATTTTCATTGATTTGTAAAAGATAAATCTAAGAACGAACGATAGTGACGACGTTGTACGTTAACCAAAGAACAAAAGATTGTGATTGCATGTTTCATTTTGTTAATGAAGATGAAAAAATGAATTCAACTTGCTCTGGATGTTTTATGGTTGAAAGGTTCATCAACGATGAAATGAAAAAATGGCAACTAAATATATAAGTTAAATTGTAATTCATGTTTCCGAAAAACAGATTTCACCACGGTTGTTTGAACCAACCGAAGTGATATCTGATCTATTTAATCAAATTTTAAAAAATGCGCCAGTTTATTCCCAGTCAAAAATTTAAAAATAGTAGTGAATTGTGGAATATTTTCTTCTTCCCTTCCGAAACCCCCAATAAAATAGACTCTTACTGAATTGAAGATCATTAAAAGAAATAGAGAACCTTGCCTCCATTTTTGATGGTATGGATCTCTTTAAGCTAAAGTAGAGTTCCTGGGTTTGAATCCAGTCTTAGATACTCACATAATTAGTCATCTTATTTTAAATCCAAACAGATTTGCTCATATCTCACATATTAAAAGGTAAAAAATGCTTTTAGGGCATATATGTGACAGGAGGCCAAAATCGTTTGAATTTGAAATAGATAATTGAAGGAGTGAAAAACACTTAGAAAGGGGGGATTGAATAAGGGTTGTTTCTAAAAATGGCAGATAAAAAATAATCACAGTTATTTTTATCCTGGTTCGTTGTTAATCAAACTACTCCAGTCCACCCCTTACATAGTGATTTACCTCCATTGGGGATTTAATCCACTAATCATCCTTGATTAAAATGGTTCTCCACTTAGACAACTTCTAAGTCTTCTAGAGTATACAGATCACAACTTAATCACTCTAGGAATTCTTTTACAAAATAGTAAACAATATTACAAGAGTTTAATGTGCTTCTTAATAAGCTATAATCACCAAGTGATTTTCTCTCAGGATTAAGTTTTAACACTCACTAAGATATTACAATGTTTGCGAGGTTGAAGATGAAGCTGCTTTGCTGTTTGTGTGATAACTTTGAGAATCAGTTTGGCAGCATAAGGTTACTTAGCATATGTTCTATATTTCATTCAGCATCCAGAGCATCACTTATATAGGCAATGAGAAAAGTGACCGTTGAGGAGCATTTAATGCTTTACGTGAATAGTACACTGTTGCATTTAATGTTTCACTCTTTTGTCAACTACCTCGAGCCTTCTTTCAACGGCTCTTGCTGACTTTGCCTTTTGTAGCTTCTAACGTTCCTTTTGTCAGTCAGATTTGACGTTACTACAGAAAAAAAGGCCTCCTACCACGCCCAGAAAACCGAGGCTTTATGCAAAATAACCGTGGCGTAACGTTAAGGCCACGGTTTGGCCACGGAAATCCAACGGTGGAGTATACGGCCGTGGCCAAAAGTAAAGTCCACGGTTTTTTGGTATAGACCACGCCTTTTTTACAACCGTAGCATTTTTAGGCCACGGTTTAGGTAGCTTGATTAAGGCCGCGGTTTGTATTTGCCATGACTGCAAAACTGTGGCTATATGGTAAAGCCACAGGTTTACTTTAACGTTTACGATACAGTTTTGGTTCAAGATATAGCCACAGTTTGGTTATGACCACATATTTAAAACCGTTGTTATATGTTATGCTTTCTAAACCATTTATCTTGCCACGGTTTATTTCTGTATCATTACATAAATATGTCATTATATATATATATATATATATATATATATATATATATATATATATATATATATATATATATCCCATTTATTCTCGCCATAGTTTATTTTTTGTCCCATCGCATAAAAATGTCATTTTAGGTCAATCTAAAACTCAACAATACTCATTTGTGTAGACAATGATTACAAAAATTAAAATCTAATTATACAAGCAAATTAAACTTTAACGTCACAAAACATTCATTAAGAAGTTAAAGTCTACATCAAGCGACGTTATCGGCCCAAAACCAAGTTTTGATGTTATCATTCCTAAACAAAACAAAGTTTCTCTCTCGAGAGTCTTCCCAAATTCAAAACAAAAGTTCTAAGAGCTAGATAATATAAAACACAACTATACTATTAATTAAACTCATGCATCATAATATTCTTCTTGATCATCTCCCTGTGTTTCTTCCATATAAATATGTTTCCACTTGAACATTTATAACATTGTCATCAAAGAAAATCTGCAGAAGACATAAGAGAACTATCATGCACTGATTCCAAGAGTTTTCTAGCCTAGGGACACAAATATATACAAATAATCAGTCTTACCATTTTCTTTGGATCAACTTTCACGATTCTAATAGCAGCCTCAAAGGCTTCAACAGATGGTTTGCAGAGGATTTCTCGACAAGAGTTGAGAGGATTAAGCGTTTCAAAGCATATGATGCCCTCAAAGCACTCTTCCAAACCAAGCTTACTGAGAACTTTAATCGCATGCGCATGATCTGCATTGGTGAAACTCATCATTATCAAACTCGTAGCCGAGGGCCTGGTAATAGGAAAGTAATGTGTCTACCATGTCTGTAATACAAATAACAAATGGTTATCTATTTACCAAAATGAATCAATACAGGAGGTAAAATCAAAGTTAAGTAGCATCTTTGGTCAAGGTATCACAGGAAAATGAGTATTTTCTATGCCTCTTTGCATGAAAGAGAGACCAGTGTTGTCTACGGCAGATAGTGGTCTGTGGCAGTGGCAGAGAGCCAAAATCCTGTCATACCAGCCGCTTTGCAGCACCATCATAGCAGACTATTGTAGAAACTCCCCTTAATATCAGGCCTATATTTACCAATGAGACAAGCCAAAAAACTGCAACTGATATCCCCATCAGGACGCCGTAATGACTGATATTCAATAACAATGAGAGAATAGGAAAATTATATATATAAACATCTATCAAAGATACTCAGCCTCAGGGCAGATGGGGCATTAACAAAGAAACTAAAAACTCACTCCCATAATGTATTTATTTGGTCACTGGTACCATAAAAACGAATCTAAATGTTTCAATATATTTTTAAAATAAGAATTAAAGAAAGTCTAGGGTGCCAAGGTCGAGAAAGGCATCTTCTTTACATAATTGGCTTGACACTACTTTTTATAGCGAAAGCATTTTAAGGAAATAAGAATGTATCATAAAGTAACAAGAAAATTTGGAGAACTAAAAAAAGCAACTAGTACCTTAGGTCACGCTGTTCCACTTTCGAAATCTCCACACCTTGAAAAAGATATTGCTCATGTTCTATTTCATCATTGTAATAATTATCAAAAAGTTATCAAATTCAATTAGAATTAGACTAATTTCTCTAGATTGATGAAACAAAATGTTTAATTGTTTATAGGTTTACAACTAAATGCACCAACCTAGTTCACTGAATTTATTCAAAAGTAAAAACATTAATTGACATGTAAACTTTTGATTTTATTTATCCTAACTATTCAAAAGTCAGATGATATTTCTATCTCCCAGCATCCAATTCATATCGTCATGAAAAAATAAGACAGTATACTGATGAAGAATAACAAAGCTATTTTGTGTCAATTGAGTGTTTAGTAGTGGTGGCTTAAAGTATTAGCTTCGGCCACTTGAGACTCGTCATTCTATGTATGTATTGTAAGTTAATGAAGCCAATAAAAGTTGATGTTAAGAAATACGAAGTAAACAATACCTTGACTTCATCATAGAGCTTTCTTTCCCATGCAAATAATCCTTGTACAATTTCACTGCTTCATAGCCAAACACCAGTAGCACAATAGGAAACTGGAGATTTGCTGTTTTTAGAAAACATAAAAAAAGTTAAGTCAATTTCCTACCTACCAAACAATAAACAAGTGGATGGAAGTTTTATAAGTTTGTATAAACTAAGAGGTTTTAATACCTCTGATAAAAAAATGTTAGTTATAAGGGTAAATATAAAAAGGTACAGTGACATCAACTAGTATAAATAATTGTAACCGATAGAGATATTCAATTAAGAGAGGATAAAAGAATTTCATGTATAGGTAATAATCTCACCGCAAAGTGATTGCAAATCTGTTTCCCAGTAGCTGGCCAAGACATAATCCTTCATTAACGTAATTGGCCAAGACATTCAGTTTCTGTACTGACCAGTCATCACAACAAACATATGATTGAGAATAACCAAAGAAAAGAAACATGAATACGAATTCATTTTCAAATTACAGTATGTAGATTGTGTATTATCACGGTGAAATGCAATCATACTTGTGGTGGCGACGAGTCAAACACATTTCCAAACATACACATAATTAATCATCAACAGAATGCCTTCTAATTAAATATATCCAAAATGAGCAAAACACACCTTGATGCCAAGCATATGTCCAAGCACCCCTAAAGCTTCCTGGGTATCTTTGTTCTCCTTATAAAGATGAAATCTATAAATCACATCAGTAGAAACATTCACCCAATAACAATGAGCAACTTAACACAATATATAAAAGTGGGAATATATCATCACCAACACCGAATATGAAATGCAATCAAGAGTTGATATCACTTTCAGGTAATGACTGAATAAAATATGTGTTAGTAAAGACAATACTTAAATTGAAGTCCATATTTCCGGTCGGAACTCGGAAGCCTCAATTTCAAAACTTGGTGAATTTAGTAAAACAAAAATGATACTCTCTTTGCTCACCTCTTTATTATTTGCTTGTCTCCTCAGTTGTTGCTTCAAAGTAGTCAACAACATCATCCCAAAACACACTTGGAAATTCGCATCTTCAAGGGACATTCGCATGGCCTGGTCACCCTTTTGGGCAACAAGCAATACCATGTCATCAAGAAGACTATTGTATTCAGCTTCCAGTGCTTCATCCATATCTACAGGAACTTATTTGGGAGTAAAGTCAACATCAATAGACAATAAATAAGAAAAGTCCAAGTGAGGGCAGATTAAGGTGTATAATAAAGTCACCAATACAAGATATATCATAATAAAATTGTTTTAATATAAAACTCAGCATGGAATACATTGAGCATTACTAAATTTATATATTATCAAACAAAATGCCTTAGAAATTGATAGACTCAGTGAATAAGGACTAAGGATAGAGACATATAGGGTCTTACTCAACAACTTTTCTCTTGAATCAGAGCAATCTCAGATAGAACAAAGAGAGAAAAGAAGATATAAAAATATAAGTCTTCAGGGCATTCGAGAGAACCTCAACATCTCAGTGACCTCTATAATCCGCCACTCTCTTATTTTCAAAATATACTAAGAAACTGGCTGTTAAAACACAACACAGCCAGCTGTTTAGAGTATTATTCCCTATTACTCCTCTATTTTTACTTGCATAAACCCTTCTAATTTAATAATAGGCCTGGTATCAGAAACATTACCTAAGGAACTTGCCTGCATCTCTTTCTTTTTGTTTCCTAGAGTTTTTGTCTTTGTTGTTGGATTTACCAGAATTCAATCTCACACGAATGCATTTTGAGGAAGCATCGGGTCCATCCACTGTGTCAGTAACCAGGAACTTGAAGCTTTACCTATATGCACTGCCTGATAGATTTAAAAAGCATAAAGTTATGTTGTTTTGAATTGGAGAAAAAAAAACTACATATGGTCCACAACAATTCTCAACAACAATTTTAGTAATTCCACAACAAATCAAACTTTAAAACAAAACCAAAACTAAAGCATATGCGTCGGATAATAACTTACCGCAGTTAACCAAAAATCAGGAATAGACTTGATAAGATCATTGTGCTGATCATACAGCGGCTTCCTTATCTCGTTGTACTTCTGCTCTATTTCCAGAACTTTATCACTAGCCTCCTCATTGATCTAAAACCACAACAATCACAACTAAATTAAATTAAAATAACAAAACCCTTAACTACATTACTTTTTTGTCAAAAAATTTCAATTTTTATGCAAATTAGGGTTCGTGCTCATTGAGGTAATTACATAATATACACTAAAAAAACCGTTTCAACTTCAACACCGGAATTTGAATCGACCAAATTTGATTAAAATTTGAAAGCAAATAATAAAAAGAAACATAATTTGGATACCTTTTCGAGCTCATCTTGCATTTCCTGCAACTTTTTATTGGAGAGGACAAGTTCTCCGTCGATTTCCTCAGCGTTGTCGCCCTTTTCAGAAACCTTAAGCTTCTTTCTCTTGTCGGCCACCGTCGTCGTCGTTGTTGTTGATGTTCAGAATGACAGACAAAGGGTCTGTTGTGTGAAAACCCTAGGAGACAAACCTCGTTATGCTCGAGCGTGTCTGATTGAAGGTGTTAGGGTTTTTGGGGTTTATAGCGGTGAGTGTGAGTGGAAAGTGTGTAACATAAAAAAGGAAACTGCGAGTGCACGGAGTAAACTGTGGTATGACATAGAAGAGAAAGATCCAAAATCGTGAGAGAGAGGACCGATTTGAGGAAGGAGAGAGCGGTTCAGGAAGGAGACGGCGAGGAAGAGGAAAAATTAGGTTAGACAAATGAGAACTTGTATTTAGATTTTTTTTTAATTAAAAAATTATAAAAGAAATTAATTAAGAAGAGGGAAATTAAAAAAAAAAAGGGGGGAAAATCTCGCGGCTTTAATTTTTTGGACTTTGGCCACAGTTTGTAGTCAAAATTATAAGGCCGCGGTTTTTCTTTGCGGCTAAAAATATCTGCAGTTGTCTAACCGTGGCAATTGAAGTAAAGGCCACAGTTTCATACTCCGGATTCAATATTTCATGCTAGCAAAATTAAGTTGTCTAACCGTGGACAATTTTTCATATTGTACTTGCTTCTGAACTCAGACTATTAGAATGACGTTTGAATATCAGAGTCTTCAGCGTTGGTGCAGATTGTAACTTCAGTCATCAGATTTTGGAAGTTCTTTGTAGCGTGATACCATCAAATCTTCAGAGCCTTACTTCTGATTGCCATCTTCTGATGCCTTCCAGAACAGGTTCTGATTTTCTCGAGACCATCTTCTGATGTCTTCCAGACCATGTTCTGATGAAGTCATCTAGATCTTCTGGGTCAGAGCTTCTGAATGCTGATTTAGTGCATACTCTTTTAGAATTTTCCTGAAATGAAAAACGTGAATAATTAGAGTACCACATTGTCTTATACAAAATGCATATATAATATTATCATCAAAACTAGAAATATTGATCAGAATATTTCATGTTCTAACAATAATTACTTTTGTAAATAATATAAAATAGAAGGACCAAAATTATACAAATATATTTTAATTTTAAAAATATTAACTTAAAGATAATTAAATTCAACAAACAAATATTTGCCACATATATAAAATGTGGACTGCAATAATTTCTTTAGTAACTTATTCATTTTAAAACTTTTAAAATTATAGATGTTGTATTATATTAACTTGAGATATTGACTCGCGCATATACACTTAATTTTGAGAAAAATATATGGATTAAATGGATAAAGAAGTTATAAATTCAACTCTTTTCTCTTTAGACAAATAAAAATATCCACTAATATGATAATTAAAAAAAAACATTTTTATATCTAGAATCGAAAAAACTCTATTTTTAAAATCGAAACAAATATTTTATTTGGATTTGAATTTTTAAAATTAAAAAGTTCTACATTTTACCATAGTTAATGGTATGCTTTTAATTGTCATAAATCTGCGTTGACTTGTAATTATAAATTTGTAGAATACCCGTGGGTTCGCGCGGGTAAGTTCATTCGTATCTTAAAATTTATTTGATACGATTTTTAAAATCCTTAAAAGTTATAGTTGTTGTATTATAATAATTCTTATTTTTAAAAAAATTATAGTTTTTTAATATCTAAAATTGTTAATTATATTCTTTTATGTTTTTACTGTTTCTAATAGTTTGTCGTATATTTGAAAAAATGAAAAACAACTTTGAATAAAATAGATAAATTTTTACTAATAAAAATGTCATTAAAAAATAATAATTTTCTTAGCAGTTACTGAGAAAATTTAGAGAGTCTTTGATTTTCGTCCTTGTAAGTTTTTTTTGTTGGTATGAGTCCCTATATCTTACTTTTTCCTTGCGGTTTAGTCCCTAAAGTCAAAATCCGCAGGAAAATCTGCAGGTTTTCCTGCGAATTTTCTTGCGAATTTTGATTTTAGGGACTAAAACAAACGCGAAAATGAAATATAAGGACTCAAACCAAGAAAAAAAACTTACAGGGACGAAAATCAAAAATTCGCTAACTTACATGGACCAATGGTGCATTTAAGCCAAAGATTTTTTTAATAATTCAACATGAAGAAATTCCAACTCAGTAATAACACATAAGTGTGCAGCAGATGTGATCCATATTACTTTATTATCATAAGAGAAATTCTCGTGAAAAAGAATTTGTGTGACGAATCAATTGTTAACACTGTCTAGTCATTTCATTAATTCATATATAAAGCATCCTCCTTTTCCATAAGAATGTCCAGATTCATCAAATTCAAACAAAACTCCACCACCTCTTTTCATTTTGCCACCTCAATTTTGTACATTTTCACACACGTCTATATGCATGGTACAACATGGCCAAATGTTGGTGCATGTTAATTATATAACTTTCTATTTTATATCTATAAATACCCTCTCATCTCAGTAAACTTTGTTCATCCACAACAATCAAA
The DNA here is from genome assembly GCF_029867415.1 of Vicia villosa. Lineage (NCBI taxonomy): Eukaryota > Viridiplantae > Streptophyta > Magnoliopsida > Fabales > Fabaceae > Vicia > Vicia villosa. Next base: position 204,245,510 of record NC_081182.1, read on the forward strand.
GTGAGAGATTAGTTCAAATCAACATGGCTGCTATTACACTGAAAGCTTCATTTCCACTTTTGATGCTTTTGGGAATTGCTTTACTAGCGTGTGTCTCATCTAGATCTGATCAAGAGAATCCATTTATCTTCGAATCTAACAGGTTTCAAACCCTTTTTGAAAATGAAAACGGTCACATCCGTCTTCTCCAAAAGTTTGACCAGCGTTCCAAAATATTTGAAAATCTTCAAAACTACCGCCTTTTGGAATATAAAACAAACAACAATAACAATGGGTGGTCCACGATTAACAGGTTCAAGGGAAGGAAGACAGGAGATTCAAGATGGGATATCTGGAAGAGCGTATCAGGAGAGGGTAACGGACCAGTTACTACTTTGTTTCTGAATGATTTCGATGATACATGGAGAGCCAAGGACCTATACTTCGAACTCAAGGAGTTTGGTTGTATAGAGGAGATCGTTATCCCCCCTAAAAAAGACTGGAAAGGAATGAGATACGGGTTTGTGAGATTTTATAACGTGGAAGATGCGAGAATGCTAGAAATCAAACTGGATAATGTGAGGCTGGGAGAAAAGAAGATCAACGCTAACATCACTAAATACTTGAGAAAGGAGGTTAGTCGTAAGAATGTTGCAGGGAGGAACAAGCATGCTGGCCCCCTTAGAAAGATTTTTTCCTCTGTAGCCTCTCCGAAGGAAGTGTTACCAGCTAGATCGGGTCCATCGAAGAGCTTTGCCGAGGTTGTGAAGGGTCACGCTCCGGGAGTGAAGAAGGGGGAAAAGGAGGACAACAAGGCCTTCTACTATCAATCGAGCACGGAAGAAAAGAAGATGTTTAGCATGGCCAAAGTGGGGATAGCGGCTGAACCAGGTCTCGCTTATGGAGTCTCACAAGGACTGATTGAAGAGGGCATTTTCACGGTAAAAGCTACACCTTTAGGACCGAATCTGTGTCTCCTAGAGGAGGTGGTGAAAGGCGAACTCGATGCATTTTTAGCGGAGGGAGGAGATTGGATTAAGAGGTGGTTCAAAGAGGTGAGGGACTGGAAATCAACAGATGTAGAATGTGCAAGGGTGGCCTGGATTTCGGCTTATGGCATTCCTTGCCATGTGAGGAACAAAAAGTTCATAGATACCTTATTCTCAGATATTGGTTCGGTGGCAAATTACGAATGGATTCAGAAGCCTTCTATAAGTTTGGATGTGACAAAAATCATGGTGTTTACAAATGCTATCGAGATCATCAGAGATAAAGTCTCGGTCTGTTTAGATGGATCATGGATTAATATACTTCTAATAGAAGAGCCCCAGTGGAGTAGGAGGGAAGGGGAGGGTGAAGGAGGCATCGATTCAGAATCGTCCGAGTGGTCACATAGGAGAAGCTCACCGGAGTTAGAAAGTGGAGGGGAAAAAGATGAAGAGTTGACAGGTGCTTTTCACGGTTCAGAGAATAGGGGGAACGATGAAAGGGATGGGTCACTCCATAGGGGTCTAAAAGAGGGCTTTGCAGACAAGATTGAAAAATTGAGGCTGGAGAAGTTGGGGAATGGTGAGGGCATTATATGCTCTTACGTGAAAGAGGATAGAAGTCAAGGGAGGACAGAGAAAGTTTGTTCTGAAGAAAGTATCTCTTCCTCTTCTTGTAGTATGGTAGCGTGCAGCTTGGAAAAAGTCTACCCACTCAAGGTAACGGATGACGAGGCAAATAGAGTGGGACCCGCGGGAGTTTTTATTAACAATTCAAATCTGGACAATTCTTGTGTTGGGCCCATTATGGCCCAAACAGCTTACAGTCTTGAAGGGCCCGCGTGTAGAATTGAGGATGGACCGAACAAAACAAAACAGGATGGTCTGGGTGTTGAGGTACAGGAGAAAACAAATTTTAATTCACCCGCATCAATTGGGACAATCTTTCGAAACAGTAAGCTCGTGAAGGAGGATGAAAGAAACAGCAAGATAGTGAATACCAAGAAGGTGAGAAAGAAGATGAGGAAAGTTCTCAATCTAGTTTTGAGGGTGGAAAATTTTTGTTACCCAGCGGAGGCTTGCGGTCCACCGAGACAAAAATTTCCAGCCGTCAATCCAGGTTCTTTACCTTTTATCTGTAACAACAGTAGTGTAGCGGGTGGGGCGGTTTTGTCCTGTGATTCTTTGACGCACTCTGATATAATAGTTTGTAATTCGAGAATTACTAATGGGGCTTTAGGGAAAGCAACAATGGGCCTATGGAATTCCATTAATAAACTGGGAATTATAAACAGAAGTAGCGAGTTTAATCCTATTTGCAAATTGGAAGAGATGGAGACTCAGGGCAGAAAAGAGGAAACAGGGGAGAAGGGGAAAAAGTCTAATGGTGAACCATGAATTTAGTCTCTTTGAATATGAGAGGGGGAGGAAGTAGTGCAAACAGGAAGAGAGTGGCTTCTATTATTAAAAAAGGGGGCGCTGAGATTTGTTTTTTACAGGAGACAAAGCTGAGCAGTTTGAGCAGTACGATGGTCAGGGAATTGTGGGGTGATGAGAATGTTGAATGGTCGGCTTCGGATTCGGTAGGAGCTTCAGGAGGCATATTAACAATGTGGAAGAAGGACAACTTCGATCTAATATACAGTTTTCGAGACGAAGGTTTCCTAGGCCTTTGCGTCGAAAAATCGGGAAATTTAATTTACTTCGTTAATGTGTATGCTTCTTGTGATAGGTTTATTAGAAGAAGGACATGGAAGAGGTTGATAGAGATAAAAAATAATAATAAGGAGGGTTTTTGGTGTATAGGAGGGGATTTCAATTCCGTTTCCTCTAGCGAGGAAAGAGTAGGTATCTCAAAAGGCAACAACAACAAAGAGATTGAGAATTTCAAGAGCTTCATAGAGATGATGGATGTGGTGGATGTACCTACAATAGGAGGCAAATTTACTTGGTTTAAAAGCAATGGCAAATCTATGAGTCGGATCGATAGGTTTTTGTTGTCGGACAAACTTATAGATGATTGGAAAGTGGATGGCCAAAGGATAGGAAAGAAAGACATATCCGATCACGCACCGATTTGGATACAAGAAAATAGGAAAGATTGGGGCCCGAAACCTTTTAGATTCAACAATTTATGGTTCAATCACGAAGATTTCGTTCCTTTCGTGACTAAAGAGTGGGAACAAATTCATATGAAGGGGAGGGGCGATTATTGCTTGGTGGAGAAGTTGAAAGTTCTTAAAGAACGCATTAGATGGTGGAACATAAATGTCTATGGGTGGATAGACTTGAACATTGCAAAAGCCGAAGAGGAGATGCATCATTTAGATAACATGTTTGTTCATTTTGCAGGTAACATTCCGGAAGAGGTGGTTTCAAAGAGAACCAAAGAGGTGGAGATCTTTTGGGACAACATTAACAAGAAGGAAGGATTTCTTCGTTTGAAGTCTAGACAAATGTGGCTATCCGAAGGAGACAATAATTCTCGTTTCTTTCACAATTCTCTAAGGGATAGAAGAAGAAGAAACACGATGTGCTCCCTTGTATCTAGTCTTGGAAGGTTGGAAGAACCAAACGAAATTAAAGATTACGTCTTTAAGCATTTCAAAAGCTTCTTCAAGGAAGAAGTGGAGACCCGGCTAGAGCTTAGTGGAGATAGTTTCAATTCTTTGTCCGTTGATGAGTCTTTAGAGTTGGAAAAGATTTTTACGGAAGAGGAAGTAAAGGAGGCGATTTGGTCTTGTGATGGGAACAAGAGTCCCGGGGCGGACGGATACACTTTAGAGTTTTTCAAGAGGTTTTGGCTTTTACTAAAAGATGGTTTGATGGCTCTTTGTAACGACTTCCACTCCAAGGGTTCCCTTGTGAAATCCATAACCTCCTCTTTTTTGGCCTTGATACCAAAAAACAAAAATCCCCAAGATTTGTTGGAATACCGGCCAATTTGCTTAGTTGGAAGTATTTATAAAATTCTTACGAAGCTTCTTTGTGCTAGAATCAAAAGGGTGGTGGGAAAATTGGTATCGCCGAATCAAACCGCGTTTGTTCCGGGAAGAAACATGATGGATGGAGTTTTGTTGGTGAACGAGATCCTTGATTGGGAAAAGAGGAAGAAAAGGAGTTTCCTTTTGTTAAAGGTAGATTTCGAAAAAGCTTATGATTCCGTCTCTTGGAATTTCGTTAGATTCGTCATGGTTAGAATGGGCTTTAGTGAGAAATGGATGAAATGGATGGAAGCTTGCATCTTTACTAGTCATATGTCCGTGTTGGTGAACGGAAGTGCCACTAAAGACTTCTCGGCCAAGAAAGGTCTTCGACAAGGGGATCCTTTGTCTCCTTTCATTTTTGTTCTTGTTATGGAGGGTCTAACGGCGTTGGTGAAAAAAGCGGTGGACGTAGGGGAGTTTAAACCTCTTTTGTTTGGGGAAGAGGATCATGTCGACATTCTCCAATTCGCGGACGATACCGTAATTCTTGGTGAACCCTCTTGTGATAATATTTGGAATTTGAAAGTGATATTGAGAGGTTTTGAGTTAGTTTCGGGTATGAAAATAAATTTCTCGAAAAGTAGTGTTATAGGGGTACACGTAAGTGATTGGTTTATGAATACGGCCTCTTGGTTTCTCTCATGCAAGAAAAGCGCGGCTACTTTCAAATTCCTAGGGGTTATGGTGGGAATTTGTCCTAGGAAAATAAAGGCTTGGAAGGATGTTTTGAATAACATTAAGGCTAGATTGTCGGCTTGGAAAGGTAGAAATATCTCTTTTGGAGGGAGGATAACGTTAATTAATGCGGTGCTTAACGCGTTACCGACGTTTACTCTCTCTTTCTAAAAGCACCGGGGAAAATTATAAAAGAGATTAGAGGACTTCAAAGTAACTTCCTATGGAGCGGAAACGTGAACAAAAGGAGCATCCATTGGGCGAGATGGGAGATAGTGTGCAAACCTAAAGAGAAGGGCGGATTGGGTATTAGAGACATCCGTGAGGTGAATAGAGCTCTCCTTTTAAAATGGAAATGGCGTATTCTAACGGAGAAAAACACAATATGGAGTAGATTCATAGAATTGAGATACTTAAATCCCAAGCTCAAGGTTCAAGCGACGGGGGCTGATGTTACAAAATCGGATGACTCAATTTGGTGGAGGGATGTTATAAACAATGACTTGTGCTTGGCCTCCTTCGAGCAAGGTTTTTCCGGCTGCGTAAAGTGTATCCCAAAAAACGGCAAACATACTCTGTTTTGGAAAAGCAATTGGATGGGAAACCAATCATTAAGTGTTCTGTTTCCAGATTTATATGCCTTTGCTGTAAATAAAAATTGCTCAATCAAGGAGGTAATTAGTTGGCAGGATGGGGTGGCTCGGTGGAACAAACATAGGTTGCTGGCTGAAGATCTGTTAACCGTTCCAGGAACAGACCGAGAGGAAGCAGTAGCAGCTACGGTCATGGCTGCAAACAGATGGAATGAATTTCATGAATTTTTACCGCCAGCACCGATTCTGGATAGCAGAGAGGATGATGTTTTCGAATGGATGCTGAACAGCGATGGTTTATTTTCTGTTGGCAGCATAACCAAGCTGGAGGCAGATCGTAAGGAATTGGCTTGGCAGGCGGTTACGGTAAGACTCATGATGGTGGTTTGGAAATTGAGATTACCTCTTAGGATAAAGGCGTTTGTTTGGAGATTATTCTCGAATAGACTTCCGGTGAAAGATCTTCTGTTAATAAGGAATGTACAGAACTTAATTTCGGTTGATTGTGTTTTTTGCTTAGCCCATGAGGAGAACACGCACCACTTGTTTTTTGAGTGTGCCGTTTCAAGCCGAATTTGGAGTACTGTGCTGTGTTGGATAGGGATGGATACAAACATGTCTTTAGAAGAATTTGTGGATTTTGGTTATTTTCAAGACAAGATCAAGGATGCCCTTAGCATAACCAAGATTAACACGATTTGGGTGGCAACAATTTGGAGTATTTGGCTCATGCGAAACACCATCGTTTTTGAGGATAAGTCTTATTGCTACGATGTGGTGATTTCAAATGTTGTTTTTCTTTCCTGGAGATGGATGTCTTTAAGTCATTCTTCGATTCATTATAGCTTATATGATTGGTACAAATTACCGCTTTCTTGTAATCGAACGGTATAGGTTTTTGTTGTAAGGGTTGCACCCCTAGTGCAATATCTTATAAATTGCTTATTGAAAAAAAAAGTCCAAACCTCACACCATATTTCTTCCGCAACAAACTGATGTCGATTTCATCCTTGTTGTCCTCAGTGGTAATGTATTATTTATCAAATTAAATATTTAAAATTAATCACACATATTTTATTTAAAATGAACGGTATTTATTACTTTACGTGTTTATTTTCTAAGAATAAATTAAATTAAATTTAAAAATACAATGTTTACTGTAATTTTCAGGAAAAGCTATACTCACAGTGTTGAAACCCGACGATAGAAACTCCTTCAACCTTGAGCGTGGAGACACGATAAAACTTCCTGCTGGCACCGTTGCTTATTTGGTTAACCAAGATGACGACGAAGATCTTAGAGTATTAGTTCTTGCCATTCCCATAAATAGACCTGGCCAACTTCAGGTAATATAGTCAGTTAATGTTTACCTTTTCTCATATCAAATATGGTTTGCGCGTTGGTGTATAAAAAAATTTAGGGATCTCTACCATAACATAACTACAACAATTGCGATTGTATTTATACCTATTTTACAGTAAAGATTTTCTAATGATCTTAATATTATTTTTTGTCCTTTTCAACAGTCTTTCTTATTGTCTGGAAATCAAAACCAACCTTCCATCTTATCTAGGTTCAGCAAGAACATTCTACAGGCTTCCTTCAATGTAAACATAAAACACACAATTTCTTCATTTTTTATGTATCTGTTTGGTTTTCTATATATATGTTAATATTCACTTTTTCTTTGTATATATTATGAAAAAATATAGACCGATTATGAAGAGATAGAGAAGGTTCTTTTGGAAGGGCACGAGAAAGAGACACAAAAAAGAAGAAGCCTTAGGGATAAGAGGCAGCAGAGTCAAGAAGAGGATGTAATAGCCAAATTATCAAGGCGACAAATTGAGGAATTGAGTAAAAATGCAAAGTCTAGCTCCGAAAAAAGTGTATCCTCTGAATTTGGACCATTTAACTTAAGAAGTCGCAATCCTATATATTCCAACAAGTTTGGCAAATTCTTTGAAGTCACCCCAAAGAAAAATCCACAACTTCAAAACTTGGATATACTTGTAAATTCTGTTGAGATTAAGGAGGTATGGTAAAATTATTTTAACCATAGGCAACTAACTATATTACACACCGATATTTCACTTGATCAAATTTCAATTGTTCTAAATGGTTTGTTTTTTTTCCCATTAAAGTTATATTGTCAAACTTTTGTTATTAAGTTGACATCTTAAAAGTAACTAAGTTTTATATACTCAATAACATGCTTTGTGTATAGAACATATACCAAAATATTTATTTAATTATTCTTTAAAAATTATATTCCAGGGATCTCTATTGTTGCCACACTACAATTCGAGGGCCATAGTAATAGTAACAGTTAACGAAGGAAATGGAGATTTTGAACTTGTGGGTCAAAGAAATGAAAACCAACAAGAGCGGAGAAAAGAAGACGAGGAAGAAGAGGAACAAGAGGAAGAAGAGATAAACAAACAAGTGCAAAATTACAAAGCTAAGTTGTCTCAAGGAGATGTTTTTGTAATTCCAGCAGGTCATCCAGTTGCCATAAGAGCTTCCTCAAATCTTAATTTGCTTGGATTTGGTATCAATGCTGAGAACAACCAAAGGAACTTTCTTGCAGGTATATCATATTATCACTCATTCACTCTCTCTATATATTAATTTTATGTAAGTATTTTAAAAGTCTGGTTCTATTAAATCAAAGAAAAAATTATCAAGATATTCTTTTTTTCGGGTGATTGAAAATTTGAAGGCGAGGAGGACAATGTGATTAGCCAGATACATCGACTAGTGAAAGATCTTGCATTCCCTGGATCAGCTCAAGAGGTTGATAGACTATTAGAAAATCAGAAACAATCGTACTTTGCAAATGCTCAACCTCGGCAAAGAGAGAGAGGAAGCCATGAAACAAGAGATCGTCTATCTTCAATTTTGGATGCTTTTTAATGAATGAGCAAATAATATGCATGTATGCTAAGAAGATATATAGCTCATAGTGAGCAAAGAATAAAACAATGTTCTCTGGTAACTATAATTATATTTCCACTTTTATACTATGAATAAATAAATAAAGAGTATTTTGATGATCCTCTTAACTATCTATGTTTTTTAGTAATACTCTTTTATACTAGTATGAGTGACAGCAATCTTTTTCTTTAAAAATGAGTATGTATTATTTAATCAACCATAAATAGTTAATTAAAGCCTTAAATTCTAATTTTATTTATAATTTGATAATGCAATTAAAAATGGGCCTGTATATGCCACTATTAGTATTTTTCTATAGATAATTTTGTAAATCCTAAAGAAAAATCTCATAGGAAAATTATAAAAAAATTAAATCGTATCCCAATAAATATTGTCATACTACGAGCAAATGACAAATGTTATATAGTATGGGCTTAAACTTCATAACAAAAATATATATCGATCGTTTACTAAAAATATCAATAAATAAAAGTATAAGACACTAATAACATTAAACTAATGTAAAAACCTGACCTCTCATATCTATGATCCGTGATATACATTCATCAGTGTATTAATAGGATCTAAAGAAAAATACTATTAAAACTAAAGAAAAATATAATATTAAAAAATTTAGAAGACTATCAAAACTAACTAAGAAAATAGAAAATATTTTCATTGATTTATTTGACATCTTCGAATATGTCACAGATACTACATATGTATATAATGCTAATAATGGATAGTTAAGTAAAAGATCCAAAACTAAAAAAAGATTAACTCAATAAAATTAAAATAAGATAATAACTAATAAATGTTATAATTCTAAGTTGTTTACTTACTGATAATTCAAACTATATCATCTACTAACGCAATAGTCCCTATGCATTTTTTTTTTCAATAAGCAATTGATTAATGAAATCGCACTAGGGGTGCAACCCTCACAACAATATTAGAAAGAGTTAAAACAAGTCAAAGGTAACTTAATGTTATCTTATTTGATCATAAAACACTTTATGTACTACTAAAGACTTTTTTATTTCATCATTATCCCAAAGCCCTCTATAACGACCTATTCCTTAATGCGACAAAGGACATATCATAACTTATCCAACATTACGCACACCATAGAGCCTCTCACCTCACGTGAGCTAATTCTCTCACCATCGTAAACGTCACAATACAAGGCCTCTCGATACTTCAGGCAAGCCCTGACTATAATAATGAAGTTTCATGTCTCTGATATATTAAGCAAGGGGACCTCTATATGGTTTTTTTACTTGTACCTTAAGCTTTACTTTATCTTTAATCTTATATTTGAGTCGCATTCTCAATTGCGCATCTTTAAGGATAGAGTTTTGAATCTGTATTTTAGCATGCATAATTCAAATCATTAATGTTTGATTTTGAATATTATACTTTAAATCAAGTAGTTGAATTTTTTGAACAAGAACCATAATTAATATTTATTCAAGTCCAGTCAAAAGTAATTTCTCAAAAACATCTTCGGAACATGAATTTTTGAGATTTTAGATGTGTGATTCGAATCAGACAATCCCCTGAGTCGAATCAAACGAGGCAATAAGAACCAAGTATTTGTGTAATCTTGTGATTTGAATTATGACTTACACTAGATTCTAATAATGCACTCTATGAGTCGAATCACAGTTTGTACATGAGTCGAATCATAGATCCTTCTTCAGCCAGTGCCAAGTTTGAGTTCAATCATGACCAACTATGACTCAAATCATAGCTGTAACACCATAAGCCCCGAATATTAATTTAAAAAATAATAATTAGCACTTTAGGATGTTACTCAAAACTAAACATGCATACCATCTCAATTTATGGACATACTTGCAGCGGAATTTCAAATAATAACATAACTTCAAAAGTCTCTTCAACTAAAATTATTAATGTAAATAACATGATCCAAAATCATTAACTCAAAACAAATAAAATGCCTTGTTTCCGATGTTACAAATAAGATTAGAACATAAATAACCTTGTTCTGCGAAATTCGACAACGCTTGAAAATTGTACCCATAAATATTTTAGAGGACATTTGTGAGGTGTTACGAGAATTATCTTTGCATCCCACAAGAATCATTGCCTAAACTTTTTTAGGCAATAATTTTTATTTGTTGCATAAAAAGTGTTGCCAGAAGCAATAAATGTTGTAGTGATGAGTTTCGTCGCTAGATGAAGAATCCATCTATGTTAAAAAATAACAACAAAAGATTTAACCAATCTTAGAAAAATATACAAACAATAACAATAATGTGCCTAATGCACATTCATCAATAACAACAATGTGTCTAATACACATTCAACAACAATAATATATAAAAAAAAACAATAACATGACAATTGTGTCTTATATACATTTAGTAACAACATCATATAAAATGCAACAAGAACAACAATCTGTCTAACATACATTCAATAACAACAATATTAAACATTCAACAACAACAACACTGAATATCAACAACATCCAACAACAAAATAAGTTCAACAATAACATAAGTGATTGTATAAGAACTTACAACATCAACAACATTCAACAACAACAACAACATCAACATTCAACAAAAACATTCAAGTTCAAAAACAACAATAACGTAAACGTAAACGTCAACAACAAGAACATAATTGTATCGTACATGCATGATGAATGGTTTACGTAATAGAGATATGGCAAATAAGTAAAAGAATTTTGTCCTCCTTTCTTTTTCTTCCTACTCTGACTTTCTTTTGTTGTTTTGTAAAAGGGGAACTCAATAACCAACCATATCTATATTGATTTTCGTTGATTTGTAAAAGAGAAATCTAAGAACTAACGATAGTGACGGTGTTTTACGTTAACCAAAGAACGAAAAATTGTGATTGCATGTTTCATTTCGTTAATGAAAATGAAATAATGGGTTCAACTTGCTCTGGATGTTTTAGGGTTGAAAGGTTCCTCAACGATGAAATGAAAAAATGGCAACTGAATAGATAGATTAAATTGTAATTCATGTTTCAGAATAACACATATCACCACGGTTGTTTGAACCAACCGAAGTGATATCTGATCTATTTAATTAAATTTTAAAAAATGTGCAAGTTTATTACCACTCAAAAATTTAAAAATAGTAGTGATTTGTGGAATATTTTCTTCCTCCCTTCCAAAACCCCCAATAAAACAGACTCTTACTGGATTGAAGATCATTAAAAAAATCGTGAGAATCTTGCCTCCATTTTTGATGGTATGGATCTCTTTCACCTAAAGTAGAGTTCTTGGGTTTGAATCCAGTCTTAGATACTCACATAATTAGTCATTTTATTTTAAATTCAAACAGATTTGTTCATATCTAACATATTAAAAGGTAAAAATAACGCTTTTAGGGCATATATGTAACGGGAGGCCAAAATCGTTTGAATATGAAATAGATAATTACTTTTGTAAATAATCTAAAATAGAAGGACCAAAATTATACAAATCTATTTTAATTTTAAAAATATTAACTTAAAGATAATTGAATTCAACAAACAAATATTTGCCACATATATAAAATGTGGACACCAATAATTTCTTTACTAACTTATTCCTTTTAAAACTTTAAAAATTATAGTTGTTGTATTATATTAACTGGAGATATTGACCCGTACGTTGTGCGGTTTATCTCTCTAATTTGTGTATTTTGTATGTTTTGATAACGATTTTTCTGAATGTGATATTGAGTAGTTTAATTTTGAACATAAATTTACTTGTATCCAACAATTTAGTTGAATGGACCAATTTTGTTTAGACACGCTCGGACTTGGAACTATAATCTTTAAATTTATTACAAAAAAATGTCCAAAAAGTTTGATTATTATTCAAGTTGAGTTATACTTCAATGTATTATGGTCTCACTTGTAATCATCAATTTATATCTTGTGGTTGCAATACATGAAAGAATCACAATATAAGTTAAATTGTTGGGACATTCTTTATATTGCAAGTTGGTATATTTTTTTTTTTTAAGCAAGAAATAAATTTATTAACCCAAATAACAGGATACAACAAAAACAGGGACTCCCCCATCAAAGAAAATTACACTCCTATTGAAATCTAGCTAAGGTAAAACAATGGGTTATTGCTAAACTCATAGAAATTACAATTGGCACGCATAATTTTCCCGATAAACGACCATCTCCAAATAAGAGCTTTACAACTCCACACTACGTCTCTTGAGTTCCAAGACAAGTTGTTAAAAAAATCTCATTCCTTCTCAACCAAATGCTCCAAAGGATTGCGAGCCAAATAGTTCCCTCCTTCCCTTTTTTAAAACTTATTAAAACTTATTATTTTATTATTAATATGACTATGGAAAATTCTTAAAACTTATTATTTTATTTTGTAAGTATTGTATCGTCTAAGGTAAATTTAAATTCAAATATAAATAAATTAGTATAAAATGAAATAATATTATATAATTAAAAGACAATGCATGTTTGCTAGCATATACACTTAATTTTGAGAAAAATATATGGATTAAACGGATAAAGAAGTTATAAATTCAACTCTTTTCTCTTTAGACAAATAAAAATATCTACTAATGTGATCATTAAAAAACATTTACATTTGTAGAATCGAAAAAACTCTATTTTTAAAATCGAAACAAATATTTTATTTGAAATTGAATTTTTAAAATTGAAAAGTTCTACATTTTACCATAGTTAATGGTATGTTTTTAATTATCATAAAATAAATAAATCTGGGTTGACTTGTAATTATAAATTAGTAGAATATCCGTGCGTTTGCACTGGTAAGTTCATTCGTATCTTAAAATTTATTTGATATGATTTTTAAAATCCTTAAAAATTATAGTTGTTGTATTATAATTAGGATAATGATAAATATAACGAATTATATGTTCACGACGGTTTCACGAAACACATATTGCATGAGTAGTGGGTCCCTTCATTTTAATCATGTCATGTTTTTCAATTAAATGTCATGCGACACACATACTGCATGGTTAGTGGGACCCTTCATCTTAATCATTTATATGTTTTTCTATAAAATGCCATCTAATCCAATGGCTTAAATTGATTCGTGATATGTTCGTGAGTTTTTTATTCGTTCCAAATAGCAATGCTCTTATAATAATTCTTAGTTATGAAAAACTATACTTTTTTTATATCTAAAATTGTTAAGTATATTCTTTTATGTTTTTACTGTTTCTAATAGTTTGTCTATATATTTGGATAAATGAAAAACAACTGTGAATAAAATAGATAAATTTTTAATAAAAATGTCATTAAAAAAATAATAATTTTCTTAGCAGTTACGAAAAAACTGTGAATAAAATAGATAAATTTTTAATAAAAATGTCATTAAAAAATAATAATTTTCTTAGCAGTTACGAAAAAGTCTCACTTAAAATATATTAGACAAATTTAAAACTATAATATATTGGATAAACTTACTAGAAGCTCTACGAAAAAATAATTTTATTTTCAACAACTATAACAGCTATCTTCAAAGCAATTTCATTTTCAATACCAGCGTTTCAATATCTTAAGAGCACAATTTTCTAAAAAATTTACACAAGAAAAAGTAGGGATTATTAATTTTTTTTTTTGGAAAGTCAGATATTTTGATTAATATGTTGAAAACTTAAATTTAGATGCAACTAAAATATATTGGACAAATTTAAAGCTAGATGCTCTATGAAAAAATAATTTCTTTCAACAACAATTAAATAGATTTAAGAAACTATTTAAACATTTATTTATTTAAGAAAATTTAAAGAAAAGATTTTTTTAATAATTCAACATGAAGAAATTCCAACTCAGTAATAACACATGTGTGCAGCAGATGTGATTCATATTACTTTATTGTCATAAGAGAAATTATCCTGAAAAAGAATTTGTGTGACGAATCAATTGTTAACACTATCTAGTCATTTCATTATTTTTATATTTAAATTAGTAAGTTATTTTTTAACCATAGAAATTTGTAAAATAAATGAAAAAAGAAAGAGAGAAAAAAACATAAAATAAAATTAGAGTTGGGCAAGAATTACTATCAACATGACATATGAGCATATAGTTAGACTAAAGGCTTAAGGCTAAGTTGCTATCATAACAATCTTGAATTTATATTAAGTAGATCTGAAATAAGAGAAACAAAATTATACCAAGCTACCCGTTTATAAAAAGAGCAAAGCCAACTCAAAGAGGATAACACTATCTCCGACATATAATCTATGAAGCTAAAAGTCTCATTTTTAAAAATAACCGCATTCCTCTTTAACCATAAACACCACACCGTTTCTAGCCAAATCTCCACTCCGATAGTCTTCTTTGTCTTGCTAGCCAACCTATCACAATGGTGGAAGAAATTCACGAATTCCTCTAAAGTCATCTCTGTGAAGGCTCCAAAAACTTTAAAAATTACAGTTGTTGTATTATATTAATTCTCAATTTTTTTGTAACACTATTAAAAACTATAGTTGTTGTATTATAATATTTCCTATTTTTTGTATAAAAAATTGATAGATATACTCTTTTATGTTTTTATTATTTCTAATAGTTTGCCGTGTATTTAAAAATAAAATTTAAAACAACGGTGAATAAAATAGAGATTATATATATATTTTTTTAAATCATTAAAAAAAAATTTTCTTAACAATTAGGAGAAAGTCTCACTTAAAATATATTACAAATATAAAAATACTAGAAGCTTAAAACTTGATGTTCTCTTAAAAATTACTAGAAGCTTAAAACTAGAAGCTCTCTAAGTACATGTTTGTTTCAGTTTTAAAAATTATTAATTTTTTCTTTTTATTTTTGAAAATAGATTTTTTAAAATCGTTTTTTAAAATATTACAATTTTTTATATTTATTTTTTCTAAAATGAAACACTAATTTTAACATCCTATAACATAAACATATATTATTGAATATCAAAACTTAGTCAAAATTATAACTTTTAAAAAAAATTGTATTTTAAAAATGACTTTTATGAAAATCTATTTAAAATAGCTTCAAAATTAAATAATTTTTATAAAATTTTTTTCTCTATAAACTAATGCTCTCTTTAAAATTACTAGAAGCTTAAAACTAGAAGCTCTCTAAGCACAACGATTGAAGAAACTACTTAAACTTTTATTTTTTTAAGAAAAGTTAGACAAAAGATATTTTTATTAACTCAACATGAAGAAATTCCAACTCAATAATAACACATAAGTGTGCAGCAGATGTGATCCATATTACTTTGTTATCATAAGAGAAATTCTCTTGAAAAAGAATTTGTGTGACGAATCAATTGTTAACACTGTCTAGTCATTTCATTAATTCATATATAAAGCATCCTCCTTTTCCATAAGAATGTCCAGATTCATCAAATTCAAACAAAACTCCACCACCTCTTTTCATTTTGCCACCTCAATTTTGTACATTTTCACACACGTCTATATGCATGGTTCAGCATGGCCAAATGTTGGTGCATGTTAATTATATAACTTTCCTTCTATATCTATAAATACCCTCTCATATCACTGCACTTTATTCATCCACACAACAAGCTAAGTGAAACATTAGTTCAAATCAACATGGCTGCTATTACAATGAAAGCTTCATTTCCACTTTTGATGCTGCTGGGAATTGCTTTACTAGCGTGTGTCTCTTCTAGATCTGATCAAGAGAATCCATTTATCTTCGAATCTAACAGGTTTCAAACTCTTTTTGAAAATGAAAACGGTCACATCCGTCTTCTCCAAAAATTTGATCAACGTTCCAAAATATTTGAAAATCTTCAAAACTACCGTCTTTTGGAATATAAGTCCAAACCTCACACCATATTTCTTCCACAACAAACCGATGCCGATTTCATCCTTGTTGTCCTCAGTGGTAAATTTTTATTTTATCAAGTTATATATTTAATACTAATCACCCATAGTTTATTTCAAAAAAACGGTATTTATTACTTTACATATTTATTTTGAAAGGATAAATTAAATTAAATTTTAAAATATAATAATTGTAACTTTCAGGAAGAGCTATACTCACAGTGTTGAAACCCGACGATAGAAACTCCTTCAACCTTGAGCGTGGAGACGCGATAAGACTTCCTGCTGGCACCGTTGCTTATTTGGTTAATCGAGACGACGACGAAGATCTTAGAGTATTAGATCTTGCCATTTCCATAAATAGACCTGGCCAACTTCAGGTAATATAGTCAGTTAATGTTTACCTTTTCTTATATCAAATATGATTTGCGCGTTGGTGTATGAAAAAATTTAAGGATCTCTACCATAACATAACTACAACAATTGTGATTGTATTTATACCTATTTTACTGTAGAGATTTTCTAATGATCTTAAGATTATTGTTTGTCCTTTTCAACAGTCTTTCTTATTGTCTGGAAATCAAAATCAACCTTCCATCTTATCTGGGTTCAGCAAGAACATTCTACAGGCTTCCTTCAATGTAAACATAACACACACAACTTCTTCATTTTTTTATGTATCTGTTTGGTTTTCTATATATATGTTAATATTCACTTTTTCTTTGTATATATTGTAAAAAAATATAGACCGATTATGAAGAGATAGAGAAGGTTCTTTTGGAAGGGCACGAGAAAGAGACACAACAAAGAAGAAGCCTTAGGGATAAGAGACAGCAGAGTCAAGAAGAGGATGTAATAGCCAAATTATCAAGGCGACAAATTCAGGAATTGAGTAAAAATGCAAAGTCTAGCTCCAAAAAAAGTTTATCCTCAGAATTTGAGCCATTTAACTTAAGAAGTCGCAATCCTATCTATTCCAACAAGTTTGGCAAATTCTTTGAAGTCACCCCAGAGAAAAATCCGCAACTTCAGAACTTGGATATACTTGTTAATTCTGTTGAGATTAAGGAGGTATGGTAAAATGATGTTATACTATAGGAAACTAACTATATTACACACCGAGATTTCACTTGATCAAATTTTAATTGTTCTAAATGATTTGATTTTTGCATGTTAAAGTTATATTGTCAAACTTTTGTTATTAAGTTGACATCTTATAAGTAACTAAGTTTTATATAGTCAATAACATGCTTTGTGTATAGAACATATACCAAAAATATTTATTTAATTATTCTTTAAAAATTAAATTCCAGGGATCTCTACTATTGCCACACTACAATTCGAGGGCCATAGTAATAGTAACAGTTAACGAAGGAAATGGAGATTTTGAACTTTTGGGTCAAAGAAATGAAAACCAACAAGGACAGAGAAAAGAAGACGAAGAAGAAGAGGAACAAGGGGAAGAAGAGATAAACAAACAAGTGATAAATTACAAAGCTAAGTTGTCTCAAGGAGATGTTTTTGTAATTCCAGCAGGTCATCCAGTTGCCATAAGAGCTTCCTCAAATCTCAATTTGCTTGGATTTGGTATCAATGCTGAGAACAACCAGAGGAACTTTCTTGCAGGTATATCATATTATCACTCATTCACTCTCTCTATATATTCATTTTATGTATGTATTTTAAAAGTCTGGTTCTATTAAATCAAAGAGAAAAAATTATCAAGATATTCTTTTTTTCTGGTGATTGAAAATTTGAAGGCGAGGAGGACAATGTGATTAGCCAGATACATCGATCAGTGAAAGATCTTGCATTCCCTGGATCAGCTCAAGAGGTTGATAGACTATTAGGAAATCAGAAACAATCTTACTTTGCAAATGCTCAACCTCAGCAAAGAGAGAGAGGAAGCCATGAAACAAGAGATCGTCTATCTTCAATTTTGGATGCTTTTTAATGAATGAGCAAATAATATGCATGTATGCTATCAAGATATATAGCTCATAGTGAGCAAAGAATAAAACAATGTTCTCTAGTAACTATAATTATATTTCCACTTTTATACTACGAAAAAATAAATAAAGAGCATTTTGATGATCCTCTTAACTACTAAGTTTTTTTAGTAATACTCTTATATACTAGTATGAGTATGAATAATCTTTTTCTTTAAAAATGAGTATGTATTATTCAATCAACCATAAATAGTCAATTAAACCCTTAAATTATAATTTTAGTTATAATTTGATAAAGCAATTAAAAATGGGCCTGTATATGCCACTATTAGTATTTTTCCATAGTTAATTTTGTAAATCCTAAAGAAAAATCACATAAAAAAATTTTAAAAAAAAATTAAATTGTATTCCAATAAAAATTGTCATACTACGAGCAAACGACAAATGTTATAATAGTATGGGCTTAGACTTTGTAACAAAAATATATAACGATTGTTTATTAAAAAAGTAAATAAATAAAAGTATAAGACACTAATAACATTAAAGCTAATGTAAAAACTTGATATCTCATATCTATGATCCGTGAGATACATTCATCAGTGTATTAATCAGATCTAAAGAAAAATACGATTAAATTAAAGAAAAATATAATATTAAAAAATTTAGAAGACTCTCAAAACTAACTAAGAAAATAGAAAATATTTTCATTGATTTATTTGACATCTTCGAATGTGTTAAAGACACTACATATATATAATGCTAATAATGGATATTTAAGTAAAAGATCCAAAACTAAAAAAAAGATTAACTCAATAAAATTAAAATAAGATATTAACAAATAAAAATTATACTTCTAATTTATTATATAAGTTATATACTTACTGATAATTCAAACTATATCATCTTCTAATGTAATAGTCCCTATGCATTAATGTTATGTTATTTGACCATAAAACACTTTATGTATTAAAGACTTTTTTAATTCATGATCACAATCCCAAAGCCCTCTAGAATGACCTATTTCTTAATGGGATAGAGGACATATCATAACCTATCCAACATTACGCACACCATAGAGCCTCACACCTCAACGTTTGCTAATTCTCTCCCCACCATAAACACCATAATACATGGCCTCTCGATACTTCAGGCAAGCCAAACCACCATAATGAAGTTTCATGTCTCTAATTCATTAAGGGAGGGGACCTCTATATGGTTTTTTTACTTGTACTTTAAGCTTTAGTTGGTCATTAATCTTATGTTTGAGTCGCATTCTCAATTGCGCATCTTTAAGGATAGAGTTTTGAATCTCTATTTTAGCATGCAAAATTCAAAATATTAATGTTTGAGTATAAATATTATACTTTAAATCAAGTAGTTGAATTTTGGGAACAAGAACCATAATTTAGATTTATTCAAGTCATGTCAAAAGTAAATTCTCAAAAACATCTTTGGAACTTGAACTTTTGAGATTTTGGATGTGTGATTCGAATCACAAACCCCCTGAGTCAAACCAAACGAGGCAATAAGAACCAGATATTTGTGTAATTTTGTGATTTGAATCATGACTTACAGTAGATTCTAATAATGCACTTTGTGAGTTGAATATCAATTTGTACATGAGCCGAATTATAGATTCTTCTTCAGCCACTGTCAAGTTTGAGTTCAATCATGACCAACTATGACTCAAATCAAAGTTGTAACTCCATAAGCCCGAATATTATTTAAAAGAATAATCAACACTTTAGGATGTTACTCAAATCAAAATAAAACATGCATACCATCTCAATTTATTGACATACTCGTAGAGGAATTTCAAATGATAACATAACTTCAATAATCTCTTCAACTAAAGTAATTAGTAAAAACGACATGATCCAAAATCATTAACTCAAATAATTAGTGAAATTAGACAACGCTTTAAAATTTCCCCATGAGTATTTTAGAGGACATTTGTGAGGTGTTACGAGAATTATCTTTGCATCCCATAAGAATCATTGCCTAAACGCTTTTTAGGCAATAATTTTCACATGTTGCATTAAAAAGTTTTGTCAGAAGCAATAAATGATGAGTTTCGTCGCTAGATGAAGAATCCATCTATGTTAAAAAACAACAACAAAAGATTTAACCAATCTTAAAAAAAATATACAAACAATAACAATAATGTGTCTAATGCACATTCATCAACAATAACAATGTGTCTAATACACATACGACAACAACAACTTATAAAAAACAATAAAATGACAATTGTGTCATATATACATTCAGTAACAACATCATATAAACAACAACAAGAACAACAATGTGTCTAGCATACATTCAATAACAACAACAACAACACTGAATATCAACAACATTCAACAACAAAATAAGTTCAACAACAACATAAATGAATGTATAAGAAGTTACAACAAACAATATTCAACAACAACATTCAAATTCAAAAACAACAATAACATAAAAATGAACAACAACAACAACAACGTAAACATCAAGAACAAGAACATAAATGTATTGTACATGCATGATAAATAGTTTACGTAATAGAAATATGACGAATAAGTAAAAGAGTTTTGTCCTCCCTTCTTTGTCTAACTACTCTGAGTTTTTTTTTTTTTGTAAAAAGGGAAACACAAGAACAAACCATAGTTATATTGATTTTCGTTGATTTGTAAAAGAGAAATCTAAGAACGAACGATAGATACAGCGTTGTACGTTAAACAAAGAACGAAAGATTGTGATTGCATGTTTCATTTTGTTAATGAAGATGAAAAAATGGGTTCAACTTGCTCTGGATGTTTTAGGGTTGAAAGATTCCTCAACGATGAAATGAGAAAATGGCAATGGAATAGATAAGTTAAATTGTAATTCATGTTTCAGAATAACACATTTCACCATGGTTGTTTAAATCAACCGAAGTGATATCTGATATATTTAACTAAATTTTAAAAAATGCGCCAGTTTATTACCAGTCAAAAATTTAAAAATAGTAGTGAATTCGGGAATATTTTTTCCTCCCTTCCAAAACCCCTAATAAAACAGACTCTTATTGAATTGAAGATCATTAAAAAAATCTTGAGAACCATGCCTCTATTTTTGATGGTATGTATCTCTTTCAACTAAAGTTGAGTTCCTAGGTTTGAATCCAGTCTTAGATACTCCCATAATTAGTCATCTTATTTTAAATTCAAGCGGATTTGCTCATATCTCACATATTAAAAGGTAAAAAAACGCTTTTAGGGCATATATGTGTGAATCGAATCACACAATCCCCTTAGTCGAATCAAATGAGGAAATAAGAACCAGGTTTTTGTATAATCTTGTGATTTGAATCATACCTTACACTAGATTCTAATAATGCACTCTGTGAGCCGAATCACAGTTTGTACATGAGTCGAATCATAGATCCTTCTTCAGCCACACTGCCAAGTTTGAGTTCAATCATGACCAACTATGACTCAAATCATAGTTGTAACACCATAAGCCTCGAATATTAATTTAAAAGAATAATCAACACTTTAGGATGTTTCTCAAAACAAAACATGCATACCATCTTAATTTATTGACATACTCGCAGCGGAATTTCAAATAATAACATAACTTTAATAATCTCTTCAACTGAAAGAATTAATGAAAATAACATGATCCAAAATCATTAACTCAAAACAAATAAAATGCCTAGTTTCCGATGTTACAAATCAAATTAGAGCATAAAATGCCTTGTTCTGTGAAATTAGACAATGCTTGAAAATTGTCCCCATAAGTATTTTAGAGGACATTTGTGAGGTGTTCCGAGAATTATCTTTTCATCCCACAAGAATCATTGTCTAAACGTTTTTTAGGCAGTAAATTTCACATGTTGCATAAAGAGTGTTGCCAAAAGCAATAAATGTTGTAGTGATGAGTTTCGTTGGTCGATGAAGAATCCATCTATGTTAAAAAACAACAACAAAATATTTAACCAATCTTAAAAAAAATACAAATAATAACAATAATGTGTCTAAATCAAATTCCTCAACAACAACAATGTGTCTAATACACATTCAATAACAATAACATATAAAAAACAATAAGATAACAATTGTGTCTTATATATATTCAAAAAACATCATATAAACAACAACAAGAACAACAATTTTACTAACATACATTCAATAACAACAAACATTAAACATTCAACAACAACAACACTGAATATCAACAACATTCAACAACAAAATAAGTTCAACAACAACATAAGTGACTGTATAAGAACTTACAACATCAACAACATTCAACAACAACAACATCAACATTCAACAACAACATTCAAGTTCAAAAACAACAATAACATAAACATGAACAACAACAACAACGTAAACATCAACAACAAGAACATAAATGTATCGTACATGCATGATGAATGGTTTACGTAATAGAAATATGACGAATAAGTAAACGAGTTTTGTCCTCCTTTCTTTTTCTTCCTACTCTCACTTATTTTTGTTGTTTTGTAAAAGGGAAACCCAAGAACGAACCATAGTTATATCGATTTTCGTAGATTTGTAAAAGAGAAATCTAAGAACGAACGATAGTGACGACGTTGTACGTTAACCAGAGAACGAAAGATTGTGATTGCATGTTTCATTTTATTAATGAAGATGAAAAAATGGGTTAAACTTGCTCTGGATTTTTTAGGGTTGAAAAGTTCCTCAACGATGAAATGAAAAAATGGCAACTGAATAGATAAGTTAAATTGCAATTCATGTTTCAGAATAACACATTTCACCACGGTTTTTTGAACCAACCGAAGTGATATCTGATCTATTTAATTAAATTTAAAAAATGTGTCTGTTTATTACCAGTCAAAAATTTAAAAATAGAAGTGAATTATGGAATATTTTCTTCCTCCCTTCCAAAACCCCCAATAAAAGAGACTCTTACTAAATTGAAGATCATTAAAAAAAATTGAGAACCTTGCCTACAATTTTTATGGTATGGATCTCTAGGTTGGGCAAACTTGGATGCCCCTACTCCCATCAAGTTGCTGGTCGGGATTGTGAAACTATCGCTGTTTGGTCATAAGGATAATAGTTCTTATCTTATTAGGCCATGGGCGGCCGGCCCGGGGGTTACCCGCACGCGATTGGCAATGGCATAACCAGAAGAGGAGTAGGGGAGACAAGGTATAACGCTGGGTAGCGCAGCGCATCTATTTTGGGTTTACCAAAGTAGAGTTCCTGGGTTTGAATCCAGTCTTAGATACTTACATAAATAGTCATCTTATTTTAAATTCAAATAGATTTGTTTATATCTCACATATGTAAATTTTTTTAAAATTATAAAACTCTATTATTAAAATTGAAAAAAATATTTTATTTGAAATTGAATTTTTAAAATTAAAAAGTTTTACATTTTACCATAGTTAATGGTATGCTTTTAATTGTCATAAAATTAATAAATTTGTGTTGACTTGTAATTATAAATTAGTAGAATATCTATGCATTTGCAGTAGTAAGTTCATTCGTATCTTAAAATTTATTCGATACGATTTTTAAAATCCTTAAAAATTATAGTTGTTGTATTATAATAATTCTTATTTTTGAAAAAAATTATAGTTTTTTTATATCTAAAATTGTCATGTATATTCTTTTATGTTTTTACTGTTTCTAATAATTTGTCGTATATTTGAGAAAATGAAAAACAACTGTGAATTAAATAGATAAATTTTTAATATAAATGTCATTAAAAAATAATAGTAATTTTCTTAGCAGTTACGAGAGAAAGTCTCGCTTAAAATATATTAGACAAATTTAAAACTATAATATATTGGATAAACTTAAAACTAGAAGCTCTACGAAAAAATAATTTTATTTTCAACATCTATAACAGCAATCTTGAAAGCAATAGCATCTCAAAGCAATTTCATTTTCAATACCAGCGTTTCAATATATTTTTTTTTAATAGGCAAAGGAATTAAAAAGGAGCATAAGGGGTGCTCCACCCGATTACAAAGGCAAAAATAGACCGCTATTTAAAACAAGAAAGCGGAAGAATATGCCATGAATGGAAATTACAATTAGAATCAAGGATACATAAGACTAGATTGTAACCACATCCATGCTCTCGAAACGATATCCGACCAACACTCATGAAAACTAAATTTCACCTTGTTGAAAATAATATCGTTACGTTTACACCAAATACTTCATCACGTTGCTAACCAAATTGCCCCCATTATCTTCCTCGATACACTATTCTTCATCTTTTCATAAGCAAAAGGAAAATTCAAGAATTCATCCAAAGAGAGATTCTCACTCACTCCTAACCATTCAAACACCTTCACCCAAATACCTTTCACCACCCGACACACGCCTAATAGGTGCTTCAAACTTTCAATCTCCGAAGAGCAAAAAACAAAAAATGACCCGGAATCATCTAAAATTCCCCGCTTGAGCAAATGATCCTTCGTTACAATTATGTTATGAATTATCCTCCACCCAAAGAAAAGGAATTTTGAAGGGGCAATAACCTTCCACATGAACACCGAAGCCTTAACAATAGAATGCTATAAAGAAATTCCGGATAGTTTTGCAAAGAAACAACGGTAACACGAACTAACCGTGAATGTCTTCTCCGAATTAAGACTACACAAGAAGTCATCCTTATCACCGGCAGAAGGAGCTGATAGCGAAATATCATCCTGGAGCTGTTGCCATGCTGCCACGGTGCTGCTGGTGTTGCTAGGATAGAGGATAGCGTCCCTCTGCCACTGCCAACCAGAGCTGCTAGTTCGGCCAGCCTCTGCCACTGTCATTCCATCGTCTAAAGCCATAGAGTACAGTTCAGGAAAAATAAGCATAAGAGGCTTAGAATCAGCCCAACTGCCATACCAAAAAGGCATGTGTCTTCCATCTCCAACCTTGCAATTAACAGCACCTGAAAAGTTATGAAAGAACAACATCTCATAGTTATCGGAAATAATAAGATCTCTCCACCAAATTGAGTCATTTTTCTCTAAAATCGATATGTCACCAATCAACACTTTCCTCTTCACATTCCCATACCTAAATTCCATCAAATCTCGCCAAACAACTTCCTCTTCATTTAAAATCCGCCACTTCCATTTACTTAATAATGCTAAGTTCATCACCTCCACATTCTTGACCCCTAAGCCGCCTTCCTCACGTGTCTTGCAGACAATATCCCAACGAACCCAATTAATAGATCTCTTGTTTTCGCATACGCCCCAAAGAAACCTCCTTTGAATAGACCTTATTTCCTTGAGCACCCGAGAGGGAGCCTTATAGAAAGAAAGCGTATAAATAGGGATAGCGTTTAGAACAGAGTTTATCAAGCAAACCCTTCCCGCTATGTTCAAGTGCAAAATTAAATAGATTTAAGAAACTACTTAAACATTTATTTATTTAAGAAAATTTAGAGAAAAGATTTTTTTAATAATTCAACATGAAGAAAATGTCTTGTTTCCGATGTTACAAATCAGATCAGAGCATAAAATGCCTTGTTCTGTGAAATTAGACATCACTTGAAAATTGTCCCCATAAGTATTTTAGAGGACAATTGTGAGGTGTTACGAGCATTATCTTTGCATCCCACAAGAATCATTGCCTAAACTTTTTTTGGCAATAATTTTTACATGTTGCATAAAAAAGTGTTGCCAGAAGCAATAAATGTTGTAGTGATGAGTTTCATCGCTAGATGAAGAATTCATCTATTTTAAAAAACAACAACAAAAGATTTAACCAATCTTAAAAAAAAAATACAAACAATTAACAACAATGTGTCTAATGCACATTCATCAACAACAACAATGTGTCTAATACACATTCAACAACAACATCATATAAAAAACAATAACATAACAATTGTGTCTTATATACATTCAATAAGAACATCATATAAACAACAATGTGTCTAACATAGATTCAATAACAACAAAATTAAACATTCAACAACAACAACACCGAATATCAAAAACATTCAACAACAACAACACCGAATATCAAAAACATTCAACAACAAAATAAGTTCAACAACAACATAAGTGACTGTATAAGAACTTACAACATTAATAACATTCAACAATAACAACATCAACATTCAACAACAACATTCAAGTTCAAAAACAACAATAACATAGACATGAACAACAACAACAACAACAACAACAACAACGTAAACATCAACAACAAGAACATAAACGTATCTTACATGCATGATGAATGGTTTACATACTAGAAATATGACGAATAAGTAAAAGATTTTTGTTCTCCTTTCTTTGGCTTCCTACTCTGACATTTTTTTTATTGTTTTGTAAAAGGGAAACTCAAGAACGAACCTAAATACCTTGCTAGTTATGGTTCATCTGACCCCGAGTGAGGCCATAGAACTATACTTGGCGTTGGGTGTTAGGTGAATGAGGATTAGCATCTACAAGGAGTGTTAGCGGGATGATCGCAATTGTATTTGTTGTTTGGAAACATGGTATTCCTATCGCAATTGCATCTACTTAGGATTTGTTATATTATTTATCAGATATTTCTTATAATTTATTACTTTTAACTAAATCATGTTTATGTTTTGCAGTACTTCGATGAAGTCAAGTGTGCTCATTACACGAGACTTCAGTTGGAAGAAATAAAAGAGGAATTGTGTCAATATTTTATTACGCAAAGAATCATATAAGGTATGAATCAAAGAGGATTTCTGCTTTAGTGGTCATAAACTAGTTATTGTTTTCTGTTAGAGGTTTTAGGTAGAAGGTTGGTTAGAATTGTTAGTTATTGAAATTTTGTTAGTTTGACAAATAGGAAGGTTAGTTAGTCTCAGGGAAAGTTATGCTATTAGAACTAAATAGGTTAGTGAATGTTAGTTTTTGATAGCATAAAAATCTGTTAGTTGGTTATAGATATATTAGTAAGAAAAGTTAATTGGAAATTGTGATGAAGTCTATTAGAGATATATATACTTGACTTAACTTGAATGCGGATCAAATAGAATGCTCGACTTCCAATTATATGCATTTATGTGTAGCTGTTCGAAATGGTAAATTGAGCTTGGAATTTTTGTATGGATGATATGCTGTAGTATCTTGGTTTCTTCTTTAAATTTGGTTTTCTGGTTTTATGCAGGGGCAGTTCATGATTGGTGTAGCAGGGCATTGGTTGAATTGAGATATGGCTAAACTTGAAGTGAGGATATGCAAGATAGAATCAAAAGGTTTTATTGAACATGGCTTGGAATGATGAGAATGATGTTGGAACTTGTAGAATAGGTGGGATTGGTTTAGTTGTTTAGGGATGATTTTCTTATTGTTATAATGTAATGTGAATTGGTTTAGTTGTTATGGTCATGTTAGAAATATGTGAATCGGTGTATATATATTTTGGATTAATTATAGTGATATATAATGTAATGGTATAATTTATAATGCATTTTTTGTATATAATCGAAATCGCTTCTTTGTTGAAATAATGAGATTACTGATATAATGGGATTACGATTGTAAATTATAGGTTTATGGGATAACAATGATAAATTATAGGTTCATGAAATAATGCTGCCAAAAATGTAGGTTTAGAAATCAAGAAAATAATAGGTTTATTAAAAACACTAACGAAAGCGCTTTCTAAGTAAAAGCGCTGCCTTAGGCCTATCTATGAAAGCGCTTTTTAAGAAAAAACGCTTTCATAGATAGGCCTAAGGCAACGCTTTTACTTAAAAAGCGCTTTCTTAAGCCTACTTTAGAAAGCATAAAATACATTCTAAAGTATGCCTAAGAAAGCGCTTTTCAAGAAAAAAGCACTGCCTTAGGCCTATATATGAAAGCACTTTTTAAGAAAAAGCGCTGTCTTGGGCCTACCTAAGACTGCTCTTTTGCCTAAAGAAAAAGCGCTTCTAAAACCTATAGCAGAGCCACCTACGGCAGCGCTTTTAAGCGCTTTTAAAGCCCAAAAAAAGCGTTGTCATAGGTCTTTTATGGCATAGTGTTGGCTAGAATTAATAAATTTCACCATTTCTAGTTCCTTTCCAATGAGATGTAAACAATTTCTTGAGACAAAACCGTGCAACCTGGAATAGAAAGAAGTGTTATACCGATGCTCAATATTGACAATACTTTTTTGAAATGACACTCTGATTGAACCGAGCTGCAATGTTATACTTGGATCTCTCACCCACCACGCGAGTTTCCAAAATTGCTCCTCTGCTTCCATAGATGTACCTCCAGAAGCACCTTATTTTTTTTAAAATTTCATTTTTTCCGTAAGTGTATATACGGAAGCGTTAAAACATAGTCATGAAATCTTCCGTAGCTACATCTATGGATAGTTTTGAAAATAGTGTTCCGTAGATGTACCTACTGAACGTTCTGTTATATTTTCAAATCAACTACATTTCACTACTAAACTCCAACTTTTTTTAACAAAAATGGAACATCAAATTATAGTTAATCAAAGTAAATGGAAAACCTCAATTGCACTACTTTGATTTACTATAATTTGATGTTTTATTTTTGTTATAAAAATTGAGTTTTTGAGTGAAATACAATTGATTTAAAATATAACAGAATATTTTGTAGGTATATCTATGGAACACTCTATTTTCAAAACCTTCCGTAGATATGTAGCTACGTAATATTTCATTTAATATGGGATTTTTCCAATTAATTTGGGATCTTCCCAAATTTTACCGTGTTATAATGCTTCCGTAGATGCACCTACGAAAAAAACCAATTTTTTTTAAAAAAATTGCTTCCGGAGGTACATCTACGAAAGCAGGAGCATAAATAGAATTTCGCCGGGTGGCTAAGGGATTCAAGGGATGGATTGAGAAATTCTCTAATTTTAGGATTATAACAACATGACTATTTGAACTATATTAAATTTAAATATTTTAATTTTAATTTATTATTTAAATTTAAATCTGAAATATATAAGAGGGAGATTTTTTAACATATATTTTAAAAATGATATATATATATATATATATATATATATATATATATATATATATATAT
This sequence comes from Vicia villosa, assembly GCF_029867415.1. Taxonomy (NCBI): domain Eukaryota; kingdom Viridiplantae; phylum Streptophyta; class Magnoliopsida; order Fabales; family Fabaceae; genus Vicia; species Vicia villosa. Next base: position 204,274,462 of record NC_081182.1, read on the forward strand.
ATATATATATATATATATATATATATATATATATTAAAACTATTATTTATTTATTTATATTAATTTCTTCTCCATTATAATTTTTTCTTCTAAAAATTATTTATATTTATTTTATATAATTTAAGAACAATTTGATTTTATTTTTATATTTAAATTAGTAAGTTATTATTTAACCATAGAAATTTGTAAAATAAATGAAAAAAGAAAGAGAGAAAAAAACATAAAATAAAATTAGAGTTGGGCAAGAATTACTATCAACATGACATATGAGCATATAGTTAGACTAAAGGCTTAAGGCTAAGTTGCTATCATAACAATCTTGAATTTATATTAAGTAGATCTGAAATAAGAGAAACAAAATTATACCAAGCTACCCGTTTATAAAAAGAGCAAAGCCAACTCAAAGAGGATAACACTATCTCCGACATATAATCTATGAAGCTAAAAGTCTCATTTTTAAAAATAACCGCATTCCTCTTTAACCATAAACACGTACCACACCGTTTCTAGCCAAATCTCCACTCCGATAGTCTTCTTTGTCTTGCTAGCCAACCTATCACAATGGTGGAAGAAATTCACGAATTCCTCTAAAGTCATCTCTGTGAAGGCTCCAAAAACTTTAAAAATTACAGTTGTTGTATTATATTAATTCTCAATTTTTTTGTAACACTATTAAAAACTATAGTTGTTGTATTATAATATTTCCTATTTTTTGTATAAAAAATTGATAGATATACTCTTTTATGTTTTTATTATTTCTAATAGTTTGCCGTGTATTTAAAAATAAAATTTAAAACAACGGTGAATAAAATAGAGATTATATATATATTTTTTTAAATCATTAAAAAAAAATTTTCTTAACAATTAGGAGAAAGTCTCACTTAAAATATATTACAAATATAAAAATACTAGAAGCTTAAAACTTGATGTTCTCTTAAAAATTACTAGAAGCTTAAAACTAGAAGCTCTCTAAGTACATGTTTGTTTCAGTTTTAAAAATTATTAATTTTTTCTTTTTATTTTTGAAAATAGATTTTTTAAAATCGTTTTTTAAAATATTACAATTTTTTATATTTATTTTTTCTAAAATGAAACACTAATTTTAACATCCTATAACATAAACATATATTATTGAATATCAAAACTTAGTCAAAATCATAACTTTTAAAAAAAATTGTATTTTAAAAATGACTTTTATGAAAATCTATTTGAAATAGCTTCAAAATTAAATAATTTTTATAAAATTTTTTTCTCTATAAACTAATGCTCTCTTTAAAATTACTAGAAGCTTAAAACTAGAAGCTCTCTAAGCACAACGTTTGAAGAAACTACTTAAACTTTTATTTTTTTAAGAAAAGTTAGACAAAAGATATTTTTATTAACTCAACATGAAGAAATTCCAACTCAATAATAACACATAAGTGTGCAGCAGATGTGATCCATATTACTTTGTTATCATAAGAGAAATTCTCTTGAAAAAGAATTTGTGTGACGAATCAATTGTTAACACTGTCTAGTCATTTCATTAATTCATATATAAAGCATCCTCCTTTTCCATAAGAATGTCCAGATTCATCAAATTCAAACAAAACTCCACCACCTCTTTTCATTTTGCCACCTCAATTTTGTACATTTTCACACACGTCTATATGCATGGTTCAGCATGGCCAAATGTTGGTGCATGTTAATTATATAACTTTCCTTCTATATCTATAAATACCCTCTCATATCACTGCACTTTATTCATCCACACAACAAGCTAAGTGAAACATTAGTTCAAATCAACATGGCTGCTATTACAATGAAAGCTTCATTTCCATTTTTGATGCTGCTGGGAATTGCTTTACTAGCGTGTGTCTCTTCTAGACCTGATCAAGAGAATCCATTTATCTTCGAGTCTAACAGGTTTCAAACTCTTTTTGAAAATGAAAACGGTCACATCCGTGTTCTCCAGAAGTTTGACCAGCGTTCCAAAATATTTGAAAATCTTCAAAACTACCGTCTTTTGGAATATAAGTCCAAACCTCACACCATATTTCTTCCACAACAAACCGATGCCGATTTCATCCTTGTTGTCCTAAGTGGTAATTTATTATTTATCAAGTTAAATATTTAAAACTAATCACACATAGTTTATTTATTTTAAAAAACGGTATTTATTACTTTACATGTTTGTTTTGTAAGGATAAATTACATTCAATTTTAAAATATAATGTTAATTGTAACTTTCAGGAAGAGCTATACTCACAGTGTTGAAACCCGACGATAGAAACTCCTTCAACCTTGAACGTGGAGACACAATAAAACTTCCTGCTGGCACCGTTGCTTATTTGGTTAACCGAGACGACGACGAAGATCTTAGAGTATTAGATCTTGCGATTCCCTTAAATAGACCTGGCCATCTTCAGGTAATATATATAGTCAGTTAATGTTTATCTTTTCTTATATCAAATATGGTTTGCGCGTTGTTGTAAGAAATTTTTTAGGGATCTCTACCATAACATAACTACAACAATTGCGATTGTATTTAAACCTATTTTACTGTAAAGATTTTCTAATGATCTTAAGATTATTTTTGTCCTTTTCAACAGTCTTTCTTATTGTCTGGAAATCAAAACCAGCCTTCCATCTTATCTGGGTTCAGCAAGAACATTCTACAAGCTTCCTTCAATGTAAACATAACACACACAATTTCTTCATTCTTTATGTATCTGTTTGGTTTTCTATATATATGTGTTAATATTCACTTTTTCTTTGTATATATTGTAAAAAACTATAGACCGATTATGAAGAGATAGAGAAGGTTCTTTTGGAAGGGCATGAGAAAGAGACACAACAAAGAAGAAGCCTTAGGGATAAGAGGCAGCAGAGTCAAGAAGATGATGTAATAGCCAAATTATCAAAGCGCCAAATTCAGGAATTGAGTAAAAATGCAAAGTCTAGCTCCAAAAGAAGTTTATCCTCTGAATTTGAACCATTTAACTTAAGAAGTAGCAATCCTATCTATTCCAACAAGTTTGGCAAATTCTTTGAAGTCACTCCAGAGAAAAATCCACAACTTCAGAACTTGGATATACTTGTTAATTCTGTTGAGATTAAGGAGGTATGGTAAAATGATTTTATACTATAGCAAACTAACTATATTACACACCGAGATTTCACTTGATCAAATTCGAATTGTTCTACATGATTTGATTTTTGCATGATAAAGTTATATTGTAAAACTTTTGTTAATAAGTTGACATCTTACAAGTAACTAAGTTTTATATAGTCAATAACATGCTTTGTGTATAGAACATATACCAAAAATATTTATTTAATTTTCTTTAAAAATTAAATTCCAGGGATCTCTATTGTTGCCATACTACAATTCGAGGGCCATAGTAATAGTAACAGTTAACGAAGGAAATGGAGATTTTGAACTTGTGGGTCAAAGAAATGAAAACCAACAAGGACAGAGAAAAGAAGACGACGAAGAAGAGGAACAAGGGGAAGAAGAGATAAACAAACAAGTGATAAATTACAAAGCTAAGTTGTCTCAAGGAGATGTTTTTGTAATTCCAGCAGGTCATCCAGTTGCCATAAGAGCTTCCTCAAATCTCAATTTGCTTGGATTTGGTATCAATGCTGAGAACAACCAGAGGAACTTTCTTGCAGGTATATCATATTATCACTCATTCACTCTCTCTATATATTCATTTTATGTATGTATTTTAAAAGTCTGGTTCTATTAAATCAAAGAGAAAAAATAATCAAGATATTCTTTTTTTATGGTGATTGAAAATTTGAAGGCGAGGAGGACAATGTGATTAGCCAGATACATCGATCAGTGAAAGATCTTGCATTCCCTGGATCAGCTGAAGAGGTTGATAGACTATTAGGAAATCAAAAACAATCTTACTTTGCAAATGCTCAACCTCAGCAAAGAGAGAGAGGAAGCCATGAAACAAGAGATCGTCTATCTTCAATTTTGGATGCTTTTTAATGAATGAGCAAATAATATGCATGTATGCTATCAAGATATATAGCTCATAGTGAGCAAATAATAAAACAATGTTCTCTGGTAACTATATTTATATTTCGAGTTTTATCCTATGAATAAATAAATAAAGAGTATTTTGATGATCCTCTTAACTACTATGTTTTTTTAGTAATACTCTTTTATACTAGTATGAGTATGTATTATTCAATCAACCATAAATAGTTAATTAAACCCTTAAATTAAAATTTTAGTTATAATTTGATAATGCAATTAAAAATGGGCCTGTATATGCCACTATTAGTATTTTTCCATAATTAAATTTGTAAATCCTAAAGAAAAATCACATAGGAAAATTAAAAAAAAATTTAAATCGTATTCCAATAAAAATTGTCATACTACGAGCAAACGACAAATGTTATAATAGTATGGGCTTAGACTTCATAACAAAAATATATAACGATTGTTTATTAAAAAAGTCAATAAATAAAAGTATAAGACACTAATAACATTAAAGCCAATATAAGAACTTGATATCTCATATCTATGAACCGTGAGATACATTCATTCATCAGTGTATTAATAGGATCTAAAGAAAAATACTATTAAAACTAAAGAAAAATATAATATTTAATATTTTTGAAGACTATCAAAACTAACTAAGAAAATAAAAAGTATTTTTATTGATTTATTTGACATCTTCGAATGTATCAAAGACACTACATATATATAATGCTAATAATGGATAGTCAAGTGAAAGATCCAAAACTAAAAAATGATTAACTCAATAAAATTAAAATAAGACAATAACTAATAAAAATTATAATTCTAATTTATTATCTAAGTTGTTTACTAACTGATAATTCAAAATATATCATCTTCTAACGTCGTAGTCCCTATGCATTAATCTTATCTTATTTGACCATAAAACACTTTATGTACTACTAAAGACTTTTTTATTTCATCACAATCCCAAACCCTCTCTAACGACCTATTCCTTAATGGGATAAATGACATATCATAACTTATCCAACATTACGACACCACAGAGCCTCTCACCTCACGTGAGCTAATTCTTTCCCCACCATAAACACCACAGTACATGGTCTCTTGATACTTCAGGCAAGCCCTAACAACCATAATGAAGTTTCATGTCTCTGATACATTAAGATAGGGGACCTCTATATGGTTTTTTTACTTGTACCTTAAGCTTTATTTTGTCTTTAATCTTATAATTGAGTCACATTCTCAATTGCGCATCTTTAAGGATAGAGTTTTGAATCAGTATTTTAGCATGCATAATTCAAAATATTAATGTTTGAGTATGAATATTATACTTTAAATCAAGTAGTTGAATTTTTGGAACAAGAACCATCATTAAAATTTATTCAAGTCATGTCAAAGGTAAATTCTCAAAAACATCTTTGGAACTTGAATTTTTGAGATTTTGGATGTGTGATTCGAATCACACAATCCCCTGTGTCGAATCAAACGAGGAAATAAGATTAAGGTATTTGTGTAATCTTGTGATTTGAATCATGACTTACACTATATTCTAATAATGCACTCTGTGAGTCGAATCACAGTTTGTACATGAGTCGAATCATGGATTCTTCTTCAGCCACTGTCGAGTTTGAGTTCAATCATGACCAACTTGACTCAAATCATAGCTGTAACACCATAAGCCCCGAATATTAATTTAAAAGAATAATCAACGCTTTAGGATGTTACTCAAAACAAAACATGCATACCATCTAAATTTATTGACATACTCGCAGCAGAATTTCAAATAATAACATAACTTCAATAATCTCTTCAACTGAAATAATTAATGAAAATAACATGATCCAAAATTATGAAATCAAAACAAATAAAATGCCTTGTTTCCGACGTTACAAATCAGATCAGAGCATAAAATGCCTTGTTCTGTGAAATTAGACAACGCTTGAAAATTGTCACCATAAGTATTTTAGAGGACATTTGTGAGGTGTTACGAGAATTATCTTTGCATCCCACAAGAATCATTGCCTAAACTTTTTTTAGGCAATAATTTTCACATGTTTTATAAAAAAAAGTGTTGGGAGAAGCAATAAATGTTATAGTGATGAGTTTCGTCGCTAGATGAAGAATCCATCTATGTTAAAAAACAACAACAAAAGATTTAACCAATCTTAAAAAAATATACAAACAATAACAATAATGTGTCTAATGCACATTCATCAACAACAACAATGTGTCTAATACACATTCAACAACAGCATATAAAAAATAATAACATGACAATTGTGTCTTATATATATTCAGTAACAACATCATATAAACAACAACAAGAACAACAATGTGTCTAGCATACATTCAATAACAACAATATTAAACATTCAACAACAACAACACTGAATATCAACAACATTCAACAGTGTCAAACCAGGATAAAAATATCGTGTGATTTTTATTTGTAAAAGAAAACCCCTTATTCGAACCCCCCCTTTCTAGGTATTTTCATACCCTTCAATTGGTATCAGAGCTCTTGGTTCTGGGTGCAAACACTTAACAGTGTCAGTAAAAGATCCAGAACGAAAACAGTATGGCAAATGAGCAAAACAACAATGGTTTTACGACCCCCTGTGTTTGATGGAGAAAATTTTGAGTACTGGAAAGATAAACTGGAAAGTTTCTTTCTGGGACAAGATGCTGACATATGGGACATTGTGTTAGAATGTTACACACATCCTGTAGATGATGGTAAAAAGATTGATAGGAAAAGCATGATTGATAAACAAAAGAAAGAGTTCAAAAATCATCACAAGGCTAGAACTATCTTGCCGAATGCTATCTCACATGCATAATATGAAAAACCACATACAAGCATTTCAAGGCAAGACAAATGATCCAAACAAGTGAGCTAAGCAAACTTAAGAGCCCATGGATAACCATGGATACAAAGGGTGCTAACACCTTCCCTTTGTATAACCTACCCCCTTACCCAGAATTTCTTAAAGGTCTTTTTTCTGTTTCTTTTATAAACCTTTCCTTCATTGGATAAAATAAAAGGTCGGTGGCGACTCTGTGAATTTTCAAAAATGCGAAAGCATTAAGCGATAAAAAAGAGTCAGTTCACGTATCTCTACAGAACAGAGGTATGGCCCGGGATTAAAAAATCGGAGGTCCACAGAACTGGCGACTCTGCTGGGGACATATTTTCAAAAACAAAATGTTTTCAAAAGGGGTTACCTTAAGAGAATAGATCACTTCGATGTTTTCAATTGTTTGACTTGATTGCTCTATTTTTCAAAGGTTTGTTGGGGTATTTTGCTTGTGTGAAAGATTCTAACCCGAATCTCGAGATACCTTAAGTATATGACAATAGACCAAGGAAACTGTACGGCATGTACCGATACGGTTGATCTGGTAGTCATCCTTAGTGCGATACTTTGGTTTATACTGATGTCCCTTGAAAACGATCAAGGAGTATATTAGGCTTCCGAAATGTCATTAAACACTAATTTGTCTTAGAACCTTTTTAGTTGAACTTGACTTGTGGCCTATTAAGTGGCTAGCTTTGAAATTGATCGAAGTTAGTTATCCTCGAGGAATATTTTGATCGGCCGCTCGAGCGTCGTATTGAGATGTTACTTCCAAGGATCATAGAACCCGAATACTATTCTAGGACAGGTTTTAACCAACTCAACTTCAGTGGGGAGGGTATCACCTATCAGCTCCATGCAAGCCTTTAAACCTAAGGCTATTGTTTGATTTGTTTTTGTGTGCCACATGTTTGCATCATAAGCATATCATTTTTGCACCAAACACTTCAAGGATCAAAGAGTTTACCTTTGTTTTTGCAGGTAATGGCTCCCGCCACCAAAGATTACATCCGAATCAACATCTCAACGGTACCATCTGAACTAAAAGGCATGGTCACCTACTCCATTTGGTTACCTCAAAATTTGAAGAAGACATGATACGGGTCCTGTTCCAGTTCTTTGACCCTGAACATCATTGCTTTACCTTTCCTGATTACCAGTTGGTACCCACTTTGGAAGAATTCTCTGAACTAATTGGATTGCCTGTTCGAAATAAATTACCTTTCACTGGTTTAGAAAGGATTCCAAAACCTGAAGTCATTGCTGCTGCTTTACATCTGCGGAAATCAGAAATCGAGTCCAATTGGGAAACAAAGAGTGGAGTTAAGGGTTTGCTTGCCAAGTTCTTGTTGGAAAAGGCTCGACTACTGCTAGAAAACAAAAGTTATCCAGCTTTTGAGGAAGTTATGACACTTTTGATCTATGGGTTGGTTTTATTCCCAAATCCCGACCAGTTCATAAGTGTACACATCATCAACCTTTTCCTAATCCGTAACCCGGTACCAACCTTGCTGGGAGACATTCTACATTCTCTACACACTCGTACCATGAAGAAACGAGGAACTCTCATGTGCTGTATACCACTACTGGCTAGGTGGTTTACATTTCATCTTCCCCGATCAGTGTTGAGAAATGAACAAAGAATGCATTGGTCTCACAGGATTATGTCTTTGTCTCATTCAGATATCCGGTGGAACAACTTCTTTCAAAAAGACATTACTATCATTGATCATTGTGGAGAGTACCCTAATGTGCCACTCCTTGGCATCAAAGGAGGCATCACTTACAATCCCTCTTTAGCTCTACGCCAATTCGGATATGCAAGGAGCAACGGTCCTCATGACATGATTATCCATGGCATTATGTTTGATTACGAGAATGATTCTCATAGACACCGACGAAGGTTCATACATGCATGGGGCAGTGTCTATAGAATAGAAAGCAAAACTCTGGGGCAATGGAATTCTATTCCTATGGAACCCTACCTCAGATGGGTCCGCACTCATGCTCAGAAACTCCTTATGCCATATCCCGCTGTTCTACCTGTGACTATCGAACCAGAGGTCGAAGGATATGAACCTCAAGTTATTCTACACCCGGACATGCCAACTGACCTAGAAGAGTTGCAAAAATCTTGGGTTCAACTCAAAGAGGAAAGAGACACCTTCAAATCATACTGTCAAGACTATGAGAGAAGGATATTGGAGCTCACCGGACAGCTTCAAGAAGAACAGCAGATCAACATATTCCTGGGGGCAAAGAGAAAGCGTCCACGGGAGACCTGAAGGATCATTTATTTTATTTCTTTCTTGTAAGCCCAAATGAGGCAAAGAAAAAAGAAGCAAAAAAAAAAAGAGATATAAATTGATTAACTAACGTTTGTTTCTTCTTTAACAAATCTAAACTCTAAGATCCTTGAAACATTGCACACACATTCCACTTCATGCATTGCATATACATTTCATACATTGCATTTATATACATTGCATATACATTTCATACATGGCATCCAGTCATACACATTACATAACAGGTTCACATGACGGATTTCTCATCTTCTCGCTGTTTATTTCAGTCAGAAGAGATGGAATCTGAAATGAGCATCAAGAATCTCGAAGCACAGAATGCCCAAGTTCAAGTGGCAATTCTGGAACTGGCAAAGGGGCAACAAGAACTGAAAGCCCTGATAAACAAGAAGAAAAAGAAGCCCAAAGGATCTGTAGGCGTGAGTCACCTGAAAAGGAAGATCAAAATCCTAGTCAAAAAGTTCAAAAAGCCACCGATCCCTGAAACAGTCGGTGATGATGAACCAGAAGACAATCAAAGCAACCAGGGTTCTGCTAAACCCTCTCTCTCTTCAAATGAAGAAAATAATCATTCTGGGGACGAACCGGATGATGAAAAATACCAACAGCTGGAAGACCGTATGAAAGCTATGGAGATACAAAAAATACCTGGCTTAGATTTCAATGATCTAGGGCTCATCTCGGATGTTGTTATCCCTCCAAAATTCAAAGTTCCTGTCTTTGCAAAATATGATGGAGTTTCTTGCCCGAAACTACATCTGAGATCCTATGTGAGGAAGATACAACCTCATACAACGGATAACAAGTTGTGGATTCACTTCTTCCAAGAAAGTCTGTCGGGTACACAACTCGAGTGGTACTATCAGCTGGAAAATACCAAGGTTCATACTTGGGAAGAATTAGCTGCTGCTTTTTACAAACAGTACCAATACAATGCTGATCTTGCGCCAACCCGTACTCAACTAAGGGGCATGTCTATGGGACCAAAAGAAAGTTTCAAAGGATATGCACAAAAGTGGAGAGATATGGCTGGAAGGGTTCAACCACCCTTATCTGATCGCGAACTAGTCGACATGTTCATGGGCACTTTAGCTGGCCCTTTCTATAGCCATTTGCTGGGAAGCTCATCATCAGGTTTCACTGACCTGATACTGACCAGAGAACGTGTCGAAAGTGGCATTCAAAATGGAAAAATTCAAATAGGTTCCTCCTCTGGTACTACAAAAAGGCCCATCAGCGGGAGAAATGAGGTCAATGCAACACAAATTCAGAAAAGTCGCAAAAGTGAGCAGCATCAATCTGTAGGGGCAGTTCTGATCTCCGCATCTGCACCTCAAAAAGATCAACAGCCAAAATATACGCATCGACCAGATGCACCAAGAAGAAATTTCACCAAAATCAACATGCCAATCTCTCAGGCATTGCAGCACTTGCTAAAAGCAGATCTGATCACATTAAAAGGTCCTCCAAAGAATGTCAACACTTCCTCTCCGAATTATCGCCCTGATGCAACATGTGCCTATCACTCAAACTGTCCAGGAGATGACGCAGATCATTGTTGGGCCTTGAAAAATAAAATACAAGATATGATAGATGCTGGGGAAATTGAGTTCGATCCTCCAGAAACTCCAAATGTCATCACAGCACCTATGCCAAAGCATGACAAAACTGTCAACGCTATCCTGGACACTGTTTACATCTATGATGTGAACGAATTATCAACTCCACTCTGCGAAGTCAAAGGAAAGCTAATCCGAGCTGGTTACTTTCCAGGGTGTGACCCCGACTGCTTTTACTGCTCCTGCCTGCCCAATGGTTGTGAAAATCTGAGGATGGGAATTCAAAAATGGATGGATCGCCGTATCATTATGTTTGAGAGGCTCCCTTCTATGGACGTGCTTTGCGAAGTCTTTGCAAACAGGATGAGAATAAAAGATGCCTCAGTGATCTCCAGCTTACCATTCAAAATCTCTGCCAAGGCTCCATTCAAAATTTCTGCTACACTCAAAGTGGCATCAGTAGTCATTGCTAGTCCAACTCCATTTCCATACTCCTCAGACAAAGCTGTCCCATGGGGATACGACACTAATGTTTACATTCATGGAGTTAAGCAGGATACCTCGACTGAAGAGACCGCAAAGTTAACTACTCCAACTGTGGGTAATATTGTGGGTACCCGCAAGATCACGAGAAGTGGAAGAATCTTTTCACCAGAAATTTCTCCAAATGTTGCTGCTGGTCCAGTCCGAGTCCCAGTTCCTAATCAAAATGTCAGTGCTCGAGGCAAAGAGCCACAAGTTGAACAAGTTCAAACCCCGGTGGAGATCACTGCTGAGGATCCATCAAAGCAAGAAATGGAGGAAATATTGAAAATCATCTGCAAGAGTGATTACAATATTGTTGAGCAACTGGGGCACACCTCTTCAAAAATCTCAATGCTATCTCTGTTAAAATATTCAGAAGCTCATGCCAAAGCTCTGATGAAGTTCCTGAAAGCTGCGCATGTGCCTCAAGAGATCTCAGTCGACCAATTTGAGAATTGTGTTGCCAATCTAACCGTGAGCAATGGTCTCGGTTTCTCTGATGTGGATCTAACCCCTGCTGGAAAAAATCACAACAAAGCCTTACATATCTCCATTGAATGTAATGGCACCACTCTATCTCATGTGCTAGTAGATAACGGTTCTTCTCTGAACGTGTTACCAAAAACAGTACTAGAAAAGCTTGACTTCGAAGGAATTGTGTTACAGCCAAGTGATGTTGTGGTAAGAGCCTTTGACGGGTCAACCAGAACGGTATACGGAAAAGTGAATCTCCCAATCAGAGTGGGTTCTCAAATCTTTGATTCTATCTTTTACGTAATGGAAATTCACCCAGCCTACTCCTGTTTACTTGGACGCCCTTGGATACATGGGGCAAACGCTGTAACTTCTACCCTGCATCAGAAGATTAAATATCCAGTAAAAGGAAAGATTGTCACAGTCTATGGCGAAGAGGAATATGTGGTTAGTCACCTAAGCAATTCCAAATATGTCGAGTTGGAGGACGAATTCATCGAAACTCCATGCCAATCATTTGAGGTGGTCTCTCCAGATGTCTCTACCACCAAGCATATTCCTGCTACTCCAACTACAACTATGGCTTCTCTCAAAGATGCCAAAACCATGATTGAACAGGGTGATTGCACAGTATGGGGACAACTTCCCGATATACCCTACAAGTCTGACAAGCTAGGTCTGGGCTATGATAGTGAAAATCAAAAGAATGATCAAAGTCCTCGTTCTGAAGGATTGATGTCACACTTTGTCAGCCAAGAAGTAAACGCTATTGAAGATGAAGGAGTGTTCATGAACCATATCCTTCAGCCATGTCCAGATGAGATTCCACCCATTTCCATGGGAATGTGGGATGCTGTGGGAGAACCAAATGGCGGGTATAATTATCAGTATGCCGCACCTCAGAATTCTTATATTGCTATGGAAGACATTACCCCGACTGGATGGGGTGATCAAATTGGAAATGACGAAAGTTTCACAAGTCCTGCCACTGAGCAATATCAAAATCCACCCAAAGAAGTATGGGACACGCTAGGAGAACCCAGCGGCAAATATGACTATATGGTGAAATACTCCGCTCCTCCGAGCTCACAAATTGCCATGGAGGACATTGTCCCAACTGGATGGGATGAACATTACGATGACAATTTCGCTCTTGAAAAAGCCAGGGAAATACCAAATAACGAGGGTTGCTTTCTGTCAGCATACACTCCTCACCAAGATGCACAAGTCTCTATTCAAAATATCATCCCGACTTCATGGGACGGCCTTATCGAGCATCTCGCTCAGCCAACAGAGATATCTCAGCCTGGGCTCTCGTATCCAGCAGAGTATATCCCTTATCCCGAAGGATCACCGGCTCATTTTCCCACTAATGAAATCAATGCTGTGGAAGATGAAAAAGACAACTGCAACTGGAACAGCTGGGTACCCCCTGCTCACAACAGTGGATTGAACAACTGGAAAACTGAGGATGTGATCTCCTTTGACCAGGAGTAAATGCCATTTCCTGTTCTCTTTGTGTATCTTGTGCAAAGATAAAAATGGTTTCTGAACAATCGAACCATGAGCTTGAAAGCCGTGTGCCTTAGCACACTGGTCCTTCTATAAGGGCTTATCATATCATGATCATGTGCATTCAATAAAATCATGGGACGCTTGCATATTTAAATTTTGTGATCCTTTTTCCTTCTTTCTTCACTTTCAAATAGCTATGTTTTTTCTTCACACATACTCACATAATTAACATGCAGATTCACATACACTCTGGATCCAGTCAACAACGATTCTGCTATTGCCCGTCATGACTTTGAAAATCCGATCTACCAAACTGAGGACGAAAGTGAGGAAGATTGTGAAGTGCCAAGAGAACTTGCAAGGCTGCTAGAACAAGAAGACAAGGCCATACAGCCTCACGATGAGCCAATTGAGGTCATCAACTTGGGCAGCAACGAAGAAAAGAAAGAAGTCAAAATAGGGGCTGATTTAGAACACAGCATCAAGCAAAGACTGATTCAAATGCTGCGAGACTACGTCGAGATATTCGCCTGGTCTTATGAGGATATGCCAGGCCTTGACACGGACATCGTAGTTCATCGCCTGCCATTCAAAGAAGGTAGCACTCCAGTCAAACAAAAACTACAAAGGAGTAGGCCTGATACGTCAAAAAAGATCAAAGACGAGGTTGAAAAATAGTTCAATGCCGGATTCCTAAAAGTTGTAAGTTATCCTCCTTGGATAGCTAACATCGTGCCTGTACCTAAAAAAGACGGGAAAGTCAGAATGTGCGTGGACTACAGAGATCTGAACCAGGCAAGTCCCAAAGATGATTTCCCTCTACCACACATCGATGTACTGGTTGACAATACCGCACAATGCAAGGTATTCTCCTTTATGGACGGATTCTCAGGGTACAATCAAATCAAGATGGCACCCGAAGACATGGAAAAAACAACCTTCACAACACCCTGGGGAACCTTTTGTTACAAAGTGATGCCCTTTGGTCTGAAAAACGCAGGAGCAACCTATCAACGTGCAATGGTAGCGCTATTTCATGATATGATTCATCAAGAAATAGAGGTGTATGTCGATGACATGATTGCAAAATCCAACACCGAGGAAGAACATCTGGGTCATTTACACAAGTTGTTTGACAGACTCAAGAAATACAAGTTGCGACTGAACCCAAATAAGTGTACCTTTGGAGTAAGATCCGGCAAACTCTTAGGTTTCATCGTCAGCAACAAAGGTATTGAGGTTGATCCCGCCAAGGTTAAAGCCATTCAAGAAATGCCTATACCTCGTACTGAGAAATAAGTCAGAGGATTCTTGGGACGTCTAAATTACATCGCCCGATTTATTGCCCACATGACTACTACTTGTGTGTCGATCTTCAAACTGTTGAAGAAAGATCAAGTGGAAAGGTGGAATGACAAATGCCAGTTAGCCTTTGACAAAATCAAAGAATATCTCCAAAAACCTCCAATCTTGTTGCCACCTGTGGAAGGCAGACCTCTGATAATGTACCTAACTGTGTTAGAAGACTCAATGGGGTGTGTACTAGGACAACATGACGAATCCGGCCGAAAGGAGCACCCAATCTACTATCTTAGCAAAAAGTTTACCGATTGTGAAACAAGATACTCACTACTCGAAAAAACTTGTTGTGCCTTAGCTTGGGCAGCTCGCCGGCTAAGACAGTACATGCTAAATCACACCACTTTCCTAATCTCCAAGATGGATCCCATCAAATACGTGTTCGAAAAACCTGCTCTCTCTGGAAGAATAGCGAGATGGCAAATGATCTTAACAGAATATGACATTCAATACACTTCACAAAAAGCAATCAAAGGAAGTGTGGTAGCTGATCATCTGGCTCATCAAGCAGTGGATGATTATCAATCATTGAACTTTGACTTCCCAGACGAAGACATTATGCTAGTCAATGACTACAAACAACCAGGACCAGAAGAAGGACCCGAGCCAGGATCCCGATGGACTATGGTTTTTGACGGAGCTTCTAATGCACTTGGCAATGGCATCGGAGCTGTGATCATTTCCCCCGCAGGAAGTTACACACCGTTCACTGCCAGATTATGCTTCAATTACACTAACAATATAGCCGAATACGAAGCATGTATTCTGGGTCTTAAAGCTGCAATCGATCTAAGAATCAAATTCCTGGAAGTCTACGGAGACTCGGCCTTGGTAATCTACCAAGTCAAAGGGGAATGGGACACAAAGCACCCAAATCTAATTCCTTACAAAGAATATGTGCTGAGTTTGATTCTTTACTTCGAAGAAATCACTTTCGAACACATCCCACGCGAGGAAAATCAACTAGCTGATGCTTTAGCTACCATGTCTTCCATGTTCAAAGTCAGGTGGGACAACGAGGCGCCTATGATCACCATTTACAGGCAAGATGAACCATCCTATTGCAATGAGATCGATACCGAAGGAACCGAGGAAAAACCATGGTTCCATGAAGTAAAAAGATATCTCGAAGCTCAGGAGTACCCTGAAGGGGCATCCATTAATGACAGAAAGTTTCTAAGGAGGTTTGCTGCCAAATTCTTTCTAAGCAATGGAACCCTATACAAACGCAACCATGACTCGACTTTACTTCGCTGTGTAAACAAGAAGGAAGCAGAACAGATCATGGAAGAAATACACAATGGTGCCTTCGGTACTCATTCCAGTGGACATACAATGGCTAAAAAGATCCTGAGAGCAGGTTATTACTGGTCTACCATGGAAACAGACTGCCATCATCACTCCCGAACATGTCACAAATGCCAGATATACGCTGGCAAAGTACATGTACCTCCAGTTCCATTAAGCGTCCTGACGGCTCCTTGGCCTTTTGCAATGTGGGGTATTGATATGATTGGAGAAATCAAACCTACTGCCTCCAACGGACATCGCTTTATCCTGGTCGCTATTGACTACTTCACAAAGTGGGTAGAAGCAGCTTCATTTGCTTCTGTTACCAAGAATGTGGTGGCCCGGTTCATCAAATACAATCTCATTTGTCGGTACGGCATCCCTGAACGGATTATCAAGGACAATGGCACAAATCTAAACAACAGAATGATTACTGAACTTTGCACACAGTTCAAGATCAAACATCATAATTCTTCTCCATATCGGCCAAAGATGAACGGCGCGGTGGAAGCTGCCAACAAGAACATCAAGAAAATCATACAAAAAATGACAGTAACCTACAAAGACTGGCATGAGATGCTGCCTTTTGCTCTTCATGGTTATCGCACATCTGCGCGTACTTCAACAGGGGCAACTCCATTCTCCTTAGTCTATGGTATGGAGGCAGTTCTTCCAATTGAAATTCAGATTCCTTCCCTAAGGATTATGAAAGAAGCCAATCTAGACGAAGACGATTGGATTCAAACACGGTTGGACCAGATAAACTTGATTGATGAGAAAAGGCTCGCAGCTATTTGTCATGGTCAGCTATACCAAAAGCGTATGATCAAAGCCTTCAACAAAAAAGTCAAAAGTCAAGCATACCAAACTGGTGGCTTGGTTGTCAAACGCATCATCTTACCACAAGGTGATCCCAGAGGCAAATGGACTCCCACCTACGAGGGACCATTCATAATCAAGAAAATATTCTCCGGCGGAGCCATGTTGCTTACCACCATGGATGGCGAGGATTTCCCACACCCTGTGAATGCTGACATAGTCAAAAAATACTTCTCTTAAAAAGAAAAAAAACAAAGAAAACAGCTCGCTAAGTTGAAAACCTGAAAGGGCAACTTAGGCAAAAAATGAGCGTCTCGGTGGATTGAAAACCCGAAAGGGCGGTCCAGGCAAAAATTAGAGACTAAACAAATACTATCCCGGTAGGCTGAAAACCTGAAAGGGCAACCTAGGAAAAAGTTAGGGAATGAAGCATACAACTGTGTTCCGTTCAGCTGCCTACTCACCATCAAGATTCAACACCTCAAAGACACCGATCAGTCCAATCACTTTCTTCCAACAAGAGAGGGATGAGATGCTCGAAGACAGATTGGCAATAGCAGAGTTGAAACTTGACTGAATCATTTTCACATAGCTATTTATCTTCATAAATATTTTCCAAAACTTTCTGACAGTTTCCTACTTCTAGGATTGTTGTCTCCCTGTGCTAACCAACCTATCATGGCTCTTTTTCAAAAATCAATGCAGCTTAGGCTCAAAAATCACTATTTTCACTTTTTCTGTTTTAAATACGTAAGCGTCCCAATGATAATTTTGAATGAGCATGTGCATTTGAATATGATTGATGTTTACCAGGAAAAACAGGAATAGCATTCAGGAAATGTCCCAATTATCTGGACATCATTGCATCAGAAGAAAATCCCCAAGAGGAGCGCATTTCTCAGCAAATTCCTCAAAAAGATTTTCTCTTCAAAAGAAGTCTTATCCCCCAGCAGGGTTGTTCCAGATTACTATCTTCAGAAGGTGTGATCCCCGCACCCGGACTTGGTCAGATAGTGCATCGGAGGATTATGCATCTTCCTCATTCCCATTTGAAAGGGCATCAGAACTTCCAGCTACCTTTCATTCCCAAGTGATATTCAAAGATCCTTCAACAGAATACCAGGATTCTCAAAGAATTTCCCCAGCCGAGGGTACTCAAACAAGACAAAAGATCATCAACGATCACAATGTAGTCATATCCAGATGACTGGCGGAAATTTATTTTCCCAACTAGAAGCTTGACACGCATCACATTCATACATCACACATTCATTATTCACATTCACATATTCACATTCACATATTCACATTCACATATTCACATTCACATATTCACATTCATACATCATATATCATACATCATACATCATACATCATGCATCATACGCATATTCATACACAACATCACATGCATATTTCTCCGGGAATATCTCACATTTACATGCATCATAAACATTGCATATCACTAACTTGATTTTTCAGGTAGACGGATATCTTCAACAAAGATGTTCTCAATCACATGCAGTGTTCACCTGAATTCCATGAACGGTTCTCTCAGATATAATCAAGCCGAAGATTCATTCTGATCACTTACCAACTCAAAAACAGACATCACAGATCTAAAAGCGATACCTCAGACGGTTCCAAAACGATCTAGCATTACAGATCTAAAGTGATACCTCAGACGGTTCCAGAACGATCTACTATCGAAGATCTAAAGCGATACCTCAGACGGTTCCAGAACGATCTAACATCGCAGATCTAAAGCGATACCTCAGACGGTTCCAGAACGATCTACTATCAAAGATCTAAAGCGATACCTCAGACGGTTCCAAAACGATCTAGCATCACAGATCTAAAGCGATACCTCAGACGGTTCCAAAACGATCTAGCATCACAGATATAAAGCAATACCTCAGACGGTTCCAGAACGATCTAACGTTGCAGATCTAAAGCGATACCTCAGACGGTTCCAGAACGATCTAACATTGAAGATCTAAAGTCGATACCTCAGACGGTTCAAGAATGATCTAACATCAAAGATCTAAAGCTGATACCTCAAACGGTTCCACAATGATCAACTTTCAAAATCTAAAGCAGAAAAAACTTTGGACAAGTTCCGTAGCAATCATCCTCCAAGACTTAAAGCGGTAACCTTGGACGGTTCCGAAACAGTCAACACAAAGACTTTCAAATTCTTCATCCAGATATAATCAATGGATTCATTCTGATGAACAAACCATCAACACATTTACCAGGTGGCATCTGAAAACCCATCTCAGGTAATGTTTCAATCTGCCAACAACATTTCGCAGACGACATTCAAATGCAACTTTCAACATCTCTTCTGATCAAGGTAAGTGCAAATTTTCAGGGCATCTAAATATTCAATCATCTTCTACCTTCAGATTTCAGACAATCTCTTCAGGTTTAAGAAGATTGAATAGGGGCAACTGTTATACCCCAAAATTTGCCCGCATCTTTTTTCAAGAAAACTCCAATCTGAAAATTAAGAGTCTCATATAATCATGGATTTGACTTCAACAAATATCCTGACATATGAAACACTTAGTTTTTAGAATTTTTCTTATACAGTAATTTGGCTTGCAGTTGAATTTATTCTTACGCAAACGCCAAATACTGTTTATTACTTCACACATGCTATTTATTTATTTACAGATAAATAGTACTAACACAATTGGTACAGAGTTAAAATCTTTTTGCAGGCGCAGAATCAGGAAACTCAGACTGTACTGGTAACAGTATATTAGTTATTTATTATGTCTATGTTTTTTTTCCTAACAAGTCATGTAAATAAACTTTCATTTTTCACATAAAACAAAAACAAAAACAACAAAAAAAGAAATTAACTTTGACTGTTGATTTTTCACTCTAACTGCTACGTCAATACCTGAACAGTCAGTTGACAGCCAAACTGCTGGCAGTGCAATTCTCAGTGTTTTGTACCATCAATCAAATCAATCTTTTACAATTCAAAATTCCAAGATTTTTGTTCTAGAAGTCTTCTGAATATCACGCGATTAGCAGAGACTCAACACTGCACAAAAATCAGGTACGCTTAACTGTCTCCTACATAAACAATCCCTAATCAGGGTTTTTCTTGTTTTTACAGGAGCAACAAGTTTTTGAGAGCTCAAATGGATTTCATACACATCCATATATCTCAAAGTACCATCATACAAATTTTCAAACTTCAATTCACTCAGACGCACCGTCAGCAGCTCAAACAGTCAACAGACGACCCGTTTGACCAAAAAAGTCAACAGACAGTCAAAAATGATTTTTTTTGTCAAAGTCCATATTTTGTCAAAGGATTCATCATTTGATCATTGGATGATCATAATTCATCAAGGAAAGATCAAAAATCAACAAAATCCTAAGATTCAAAATTAAGGTTTTTGCCTGAAAAGTCAACTCAACTTTGACTGATCATAACTCTCTCATCCTTCATCCAAAAAATTCAAACCAAAGCTTATTTTGAAGGAAATTCAATTATCTTTCAAATGCCATTGATCCCATGGTCATTGGATTCACCATTTGAAAAATATGATCAAAGACATTACAGGTCATTTTCAAAGTCAACAAAAAGACACTTTTTTCAAAAGGACACACAAGGAGCATCAAACATCATTTTGACATGAGACCAAAGACATTGGTTAGAGGACTCTTTGAGGTTTCCAAAAAGTGCAAGATCTCCTTCATATGACAAAAATTGAAGGATTTACACCTTGTTGAAGTTGGCTAAATTTTGGGAAAATACATGAAATCAACATTGCTCAAAAATGTATTTTTTCCAAATGGGGCCAAGTTTTCAGCATTCAAACATCATTTCCATGATGATATGGGCCTCCCACGACCAAGACTAAGCCCACACCTTTTTTATCCATTTTTTGCTTGATTTTATCTTATTTTAAGATTAAATTAATAGAAAAATGGATGGATAAATGGTAGCTTAACTTCCAAGCATGACTCACCCAAGGAATCTCTACCTTTCTGCAGAGAATTGAAGAGCAAGGCAGGTGCATTGAAGGCAAGGGGACTTGGTCAAGAATTCAAAGCTTTTTTAATATTAAAAATGCAAGATTTCAACAAAGGCAACTAGTTGCATATTAGCTTCAATTCTAAGCACTCAATGCTTATAAATAAAATATCATAGTTCAGTAACGAAGGGGGGGCAAGTTCAGAAGCAAAGCTTAGCTCATACACACTTGTAATCACTTGAAAAGTTTCAAAGAAAATTCAAATTCGAATTTGTAATTTCAGTCCATTTCAATACAAACTAAGCATTCAGACACCTTCCTTGAACATCACTGAAACTATCCCAATCAGTTACAAGCCTTGAAGCTCACTGAATCGAGCTATACAAGTCCAAATTTGTTCAAACTAAAATCAATTCGTATCTGGTTATTCACACATGCTTAACAAGATGTAGACATACTATTAAGTTTGGTTTGAGGTGTAGATCATTTCTGGAAACTTAATTGAAGTTTGAACACGTGTAAACGAAACTACCATTTTAGGGTTCATAGCTTCAAAATTAGGGCTTTCCAAATTAGGCAAAATCAGAGGTTCTAAATAGTACCATTAGATTCGTATGGACAAAACGAGTTGAATGGTACCATCGCGCCAAATGTATTTGCTTGTTTACCCCTATTCGTTATTTTGCAGAATTAGGGCTCACTTACTATAGCGCTTTTTTACAAAAGCGCTGTTAAAGGCCTTGTCTGAAGGTTGAAGACGAAGACGTGTCTTCCTCCTATTGGTTCAGCAGCGCGCGTACTTTTTTAAACTTTCCACTAATCCAGTGTTTTGCAGGTGTAACGTATACCACGTGCCTCAATTTCTGGACCACCTGATCTTGCTTAACAGCTCATCCAACGCTTCAGAACGCGCGTGCACATCATACTCCCTCAATCAAACCACACAGGATCAGTATCCTTTTATTTTCTATTTTATTTTCTATTTTATTTTAATTTCTTTGTTAAATTAATTAAAAATAGTTTTAAAAATCCAAAAAATACACAAAAAATATTTTTAGACTTCTAAAATAATATATTATTTTCTGAAATAAAAATATTTTATTTTTCTTTAAAATTTCAATATTTTGCATAATTAATTAGTATATATTTATATATTTGCTTTTTAATTATTCTAACCAATCAAAAAATCATAAAAAATTTGTTCTTTATATAAAATATTGTTTATATATTATAAACTAATTTTGTACATATTTTGAATAATTTTCTTTTTAAGTTTTAATTATTTGTATAATTATTTACATAATTATGTTTTAATTAACTTAAATCAATTCCAAAAATTCCAAAAAAAATTAGTTTTGTTTAAAATTAATTAACAAATATTTTGTACATATTTTAAACTTAATTTCTAGGTTTAAATCTATTTTCATCTTTTTCTTCATTTTAATTTAATTAATCATGCATTAATTATAATTAAAATCAATCATAAAAATCCAAAAACAGACCTTTTATTTTCCTTGCAATTTAAATTCCTAGATAAATGTATAGGATGTCAAATTCATGTAAATAGGCTAGTTTACATTTCCTGCACAATCGATGTAATAGCGTAGATTTACTTTCCGCACTTTACATTTCCGCATTTTAATTTCCAGCAAATATAAACTGCGTGATGTCAAAGATAAAATTGAACCGTTAGATCACTAACTTCAAAGATAAAATATCTGAATCCAATCACAATCACACTTGCACCTCTTAAGGTAATCCCTTCTCATTCTTTTCAAAATCAAAAGTCAAAATTCTACTGTTTTGAGTACAAAATCGAACCTTGCGTTTATATCCGGTGAAAGGATAGATTTTTAAAGGAAATAGGATAAAGACCTTACAACTCAGGGTAGACCTCCTAGTTTGCTTGCTCAAATTAAAACAAACAAAATTCTCATACACTGTTGTTTTTTCAAAACAAAACTTTCCAAAAAGACAATACTTTGTATACATCCAAACACGGATTATTACAAAGTTAACGTTCTTTTCAAAACATCTTTCGAAAGATAAACAAGCATTTTGTATACATCCACACACGGATCATTACAAAATTCAATTTACAAAAGCATTTGAAACCACATATGAGCAATTTCAGAGCAATTGAAAAGTGATCGAAAAACAAGTGAGCTAAGCAAACTTAAGAGCCCATGGATAACCATGGATACAAAGGGTGCTAACACCTTCCCTTTGTATAACCTACCCCCTTACCCAGAATTTCTTAAAGGTCTTTTTTCTGTTTCTTTTATAAACCTTTCCTTCATTGGATAAAATAAAAGGTCGGTGGCGACTCTGTGAATTTTCAAAAATGCGAAAGCATTAAGCGATAAAAAAGAGTCAGTTCACGTATCTCTACAGAACAGAGGTATGGCCCGGGATTAAAAAATCGGAGGTCCACACATATGCATACCTTTGGCAGAATGTTTAGCTTTAATGGTAGCATGAAAGTACGAATTATTGCCATCTCCTAACTTTAGCCACTCAATCTTTGATCTTTGCTTCAGAATTTTCTCATCAAGTTCATTCAGGGCAAGCAACTTCTCAGTACATGTCTGCATCTTCTGAACTTTACACTTATCCAAGGGATCAACATTAACAGCTTGATGGGCAATAGTTAATTCATCTCTGGCTATAACAATGTCCTGCTTCAGTGTAGTCAGAGGCCTAATCAGAGTTCTCATAGCATGTTTCAGTCTTTTCAACTTTTCCCACACCACATACATGGCTCTACCTTGCAGAGGCATACTCCAATTATCCCTCACACTCTTCTCATAACCTTCCATATCCACAACACAATTAAGGAATTTAAAATGGGGGTAGGCTTGGGGACATTCTCCTTATTTTTCAGCCATAACATGGCATGGTCAGAAACACCAGGGTGCATAGTATGTAAAGTAGTATCCAAGTGTAGTTGAAACCAGTCTGTGTTAGCTATCACCCTATCTATCCTAGAATAAATAGGATTTTCAGATTGTCTATTGGACCATGTGTAGTATTGTCCCATGCTATCCATCTCACTAAGCTCACATTTCTCTATCATATTGCTAAGGTCCTGGATCTCAGCCTGTGTCACTCTTTTACCTCCTATTCTATCATGAAGCTTGGCAACAATATTGAAATCCCCAAGGGCCACCCAAGGGCCTTTCAGATTCCTATGTAAATTCTCAAAATCCCTCCATAATCTACGTCTCTCCTCAATATTATTAGCAGCATATATGACAGTAATCCAAAAAAGGAAGTCCCCTTTGAGATCATACAGAGCACAGTGAAGAAGTTGGCTAGTACTATGGTTTACTTGAAGATTAATCCTACTGTTATCCCAATTAATCCAGATCCTACCATTATAGTGATTAGCATAATTATCAACAAACATACCTCTATGAAAAAGATGTTTCCTGATATCTTGTGCTTTATTCTCTTTGACCCTTGTTTCCAGCAAAATAGTAACTCTATGATTGAGACTCTTGAGGCGGGAGCTAACCTCACGTAGCTTTCCAGCTTTATTTATCCCCCGTACGTTCCAGGCTACAATCATGAGGCATAATCCTGATACACTAGGGGATTATTCAAGTCCCCTAATGCATCAAACCCATTCCAACAATTGGTAATCACCTGTTTGTGTATGCTCCTCTTAACCCCATATCTTCCATTTAACACAGTTTCCCATTCTATTCCTGAGTCTTCAATTCTGACCTCTATAGGTCTAATAACCTCAGTAGTAATAACCTCCGGAGTAGCAATCTTGGGAGTCTCCTTTACTACAGGTACAGGATCCAGTTTCACTTCAGTTGGTGGAATCTTAGGCTGCCATTTCTTTACCACTTTTTCCTTGCAGTTGTGACCAAACTTTTGGCACTTTCCACAGAAAAGTGGTTTCCATTCGTACTCAACCGGTTGTAGTTTCCTGCCTTCAGCATCTTTGATGTTAATAGAGTTTCTCATTTCCTGCGTAACATCCACCTCCACGAGAATGCGGGCATATGAGACTCGGGCCTTGCTCGCAGTGCATTCATCTGTTACCAGCGGATTGCCCAGAGCGCTACCAATCTTGTTTAAACTTCTAACTCCCCAAAGATGCAATGGCAAGAGTGGCAACTTTATCCAGATTGGTAGTGAACGAAGCATATCTTCTTTCAAGCTAAAACCTGGCCTCCAATCTTGAAGCATAAGAGGCATATTTCGTAGAGTGTATGGGCCTTTCATTAGCACTTCCTCCTTATCACTCTGAGTTCTAAATTTCAGAATGAAGTAGCCTTCCTCATGATACACCATTTCTGGGAGTTGTACAAAATTATACATCCTTTCCATGTAATGCTTCAGCATGTTTAAACTAACTTCGCCCCCAAGCACATACAGAATCAGAGCCGAATCCCAGTAGATCAATTCAGATTCAATATCTTTCTCCTCAATTTCAATCTCAATTTCTCCATCCACCAACTTAGGTGCTATGAACTCCATGGTTAGCCCCTTTGCCGGATTTCGATTATCACTCAGAACATCAACCCACAACTTCCGCTTCTCAGTCTCATTCACTTCCTCTTTCCCTGTGATTAGGGTTTCAGTTTTGCTAACAGATGGAATGTCAGCACTCGTCTTCCCTTTGGAAACAGCCGTAGAAGATTTACCCTCAGAATCCTCACCTTCACTTTGTACTAGCACCTCCAATTGAGCTTGGTCTCCGGCGCGATTTTGCGGCGGCATTGATACCGATTTCTTCGGGCGTTCAAATAGTCATATTGTTATAATTATAACAATATGACTATTTGAACTATATTAAATTAAAATATTTTAATTTTAAAATTTTAACTTAATATTTAAATTTAAATCCGAAATATATAAGAGAGAGATTTTTTAACTTATATTTTAAAAATTATATATATATATATATATATATATATATATATATATATATATATATATATATAATATTATTTATTTTTATTTCTTATCCATTATAAATTTTTCATCTAAAAATTATTTATATTTATTTTATATAATTTAAGAACACTTTGATTTTATTTTTATATTTAAATAATTAAGTTATTTTCTAACCATAGAAATTTGTAAAATAAATGAAAAAAGAAAGAGAGAAAAAAATATAAAATAAAATTAGAGTTGGGCAAGAATTACTATCAAGATGACATATCAGCATATAGCTAAATTAAAGGCTCAAGGAGAATGTAATCTATTTGAATTGTAAAAATGTTAATTTTAGATACTTTAATTTAATAAACAAATATTTGTCACTTGAATATAAAAATTCTTTAGTAACTTATTTTTATTAAAACTTCAAAAATTATAGTTGTTGTATTATATTAATTCTCAATTTTTTTGTAACACTATTAAAAGTTATAGTTGTTGTATTATAATAATTCCTATTTTTTGTATCAAAAATTGTTAGATGTACTCTTTTATGTTTTTATTTTTTCTAATAGTTTGCCGTGTATTTAAAAATAAAATTTAAAACAACGGTGAATAAAATAGAGATTATATATTTTTTTAAAAGCCATTAAAAAATAATTTTCTTAATAATTACGAGAAAGTCTCACTTAAAATATATTACACAAATATAAAAATACTAGAAGCTTAAAACTATATGCTCTCTTTAAAATTGCTAGAAGCTTAAAACTGGAAGTTCTCTAAGAGTCTGTTTGTTTCAATTTGAAAAAAAAATTGATTTTTTCTTTTTAATTTTAAAAATAGATTTTTTTAAATTTTTTTTTTAAAATATTACAAATTTTGTTTATATTTTTTTTTCTAAAATGAAACACTAATTTTAACATCCTATAACATAAACATACATTATTGAATATCAAAATTTAGTCAAAATCATAATTTTTTTAAAAAGTTGTATTCAAAAATGACTTTTATGAAAATCTATTAGAAATAGCTTCAAATTTAAATTATTTTTATAAAATGTTTTTTCTATAAACTAATGCTCTCTTCAATCAACTATCTAGCTATTAATGAAAGTTGCCACCATTCTACCCAAAATGCCCTTCACTCTTTTAAAATTTACAAAGCAAAAAGGGTATAAGAGTATTTACATAAAGATCAATATAATCACACTTTTTATTCATTAAAGTGTTGACACTTGACAATACAAAATCACTTTCTCATTTCAAATTATATTTTCCCACCTTTTTCAAATTAAATTAATTATATCTTCCACTCTCTCTATTAAACACTCTACACACTTTATAATTTTCATTTTAATTTTTTTCTCCCTCAATTTTCTTTTTTCTTTTTTCTTTTTCTAAACATAAATAAATTAATAAATTAAATCTTTTTTAATAGAACGAAGAGGAACACGCAAAAATTTACTCAATCAAAAACATAATTATTTTATGGTCATTAAAAAAATATTTATAATTATTTAAAAAGTTATTTTCAAATGTCTATTTACTGACAGACCACTATCAACAAAATACCTTTTTTATTTTAATTAACCATTGTCTTTATTTGAGACACAAAATTCTTATTTCCAAATGTCAAAATTTTATTTTTTTTACGGGACATTATCAACAAAATACCTATCAAATCTACTATCAAGCCATTAAAAAAGAAGTCTACCATTCTACCCAAACTATCCTTTTTGTTTCAACAATTTACAAAGCAAAAAGGACTAAATTGTCTTTTCTTTTCTTTTTTATTTTTTAAACATAAATTAATTAATAAATTGAATTAACATAATCATTAAAAATATTATTTTCAAATGTCAAAATTATTCATAATTATTAAAAAAATATTTTCAAATGTCAATATTTTTATTTTCTCACTGAAAACTAACACCAAAATACATTTTTTATTTAGCAATTGCTTTTACTTGAGACACAAATTTCTTATTTTCAAATGTCAAAATTTTTATTTTTCTCACCGGACACTATCAATAAAATATCTACATATTTATTTAAATAAAATTTATATCATAATATATAAATTTGTAACGGGACACGATTAGTTAAATTCATGCAACTTTTTTTTATAAATATTGCTTTTAATATACATTTGAGTATAAAACCATCATACAAAATTATTCTAACCTATGCAAATACATGAATATCATCATTCTTTATACAATTATATTTATCATTTAATATTATAAATATCTAAACATATATATATATATATATATATATATATATATATATATATATATATATATATATATATATATATATATATATATATATATATATATATATATATATATATATATATAATAATATCAAATAAATATACCCGTGCGGCATCACGGGTAATTTTCTAGTTAAAATTACTAGAAGCTTAAAACTAGAAGCTCTCTAAGCACAACTTTTGAAGAAACTACTTAAACTTTTATTTATTTAAGAAAACTTAGAAAAAAGATAATTTTTATTAACTCAACATGAAGAAATTCCAACTCAATAATAACACATAAGTGTGCAGCAGATGTGATCTATATTACTTTATTATCATTAGAGAAATTCTCCTGAAAAAGAATTTGTGTGAAGAATCAATTGTTAACACTGTCTAGTCATTTCATTAATTATCCTCCTTTTCCATAAGAATGTCCAGATTCATCAAATTCAAACAAAACTCCACCACCTCTTTTCATTTTGCCACCTCAATTTTGTACATTTTCACACACGTCTATATGCATGGTTCAGCATGGCCAAATGTTGGTGCATGTTAATTATATAACTTTCCTTCTATATCTATAAATACCCTCTCATATCACTGCACTTTATTCATCCACACAACAAGCTAAGTGAAACATTAGTTCAAATCAACATGGCTGCTATTACAATGAAAGCTTCATTTCCATTTTTGATGCTGCTGGGAATTGCTTTACTAGCGTGTGTCTCTTCTAGACCTGATCAAGAGAATCCATTTATCTTCGAGTCTAACAGGTTTCAAACTCTTTTTGAAAATGAAAACGGTCACATCCGTGTTCTCCAGAAGTTTGACCAGCGTTCCAAAATATTTGAAAATCTTCAAAACTACCGTCTTTTGGAATATAAGTCCAAACCTCACACCATATTTCTTCCACAACAAACCGATGCCGATTTCATCCTTGTTGTCCTAAGTGGTAATTTATTATTTATCAAGTTAAATATTTAAAACTAATCACACATAGTTTATTTATTTTAAAAAACGGTATTTATTACTTTACATGTTTGTTTTGTAAGGATAAATTACATTCAATTTTAAAATATAATGTTAATTGTAACTTTCAGGAAGAGCTATACTCACAGTGTTGAAACCCGACGATAGAAACTCCTTCAACCTTGAACGTGGAGACACAATAAAACTTCCTGCTGGCACCGTTGCTTATTTGGTTAACCGAGACGACGACGAAGATCTTAGAGTATTAGATCTTGCGATTCCCTTAAATAGACCTGGCCATCTTCAGGTAATATATATAGTCAGTTAATGTTTATCTTTTCTTATATCAAATATGGTTTGCGCGTTGTTGTAAGAAAATTTTTAGGGATCTCTACCATAACATAACTACAACAATTGCGATTGTATTTATACCTATTTTACTGTAAAGATTTTCTAATGATCTTAACATTATTTTTTGTCCTTTTCAACAGTCTTTCTTATTGTCTGGAAATCAAAACCAACCTTCCATCTTATCTGGGTTCAGCAAGAACATTCTACAGGCTTCCTTCAATGTAAACATAACACACACAATTTCTTCATTCTTTATGTATCTGTTTGGTTTTCTATATATATATATATATATATATATATATATATATATATATATATATATATATATATATATATATATATATATATATATATATATATATATATATATGTGTTAATATTCACTTTTTCTTTGTATATATTGTAAAAAAATATAGACCGATTATGAAGAGATAGAGAAGGTTCTTTTGGAAGGGCACGAGAAAGAGACACAACAAAGAAGAAGCCTTAGGGATAAGAGGCAGCAGAGTCAAGAAGAGGATGTAATAGCCAAATTATCAAGGCGACAAATTCAGGAATTGAGTAAAAATGCAAAGTCTAGCTCCAAAAGAAGTTTATCCTCTGAATTTAAACCATTTAACTTAAGAAGTAGCAATCCTATCTATTCCAACAAGTTTGGCAAATTCTTTGAAGTCACTCCAGAGAAAAATCCACAACTTCAGAACTTGGATATACTTGTTAATTCTGTTGAGATTAAGGAGGTATGGTAAAATGATTTTATACTATAGGAAACTAACTATATTACACACCGAGATTTCACTTGACCAAATTTTAATTGTTCTAAATGATTTGATTTTTGCATGTTAAAGTTATATTGTAAAACTTTTGTTAATAAATTATTTAATTCCAGGGATCTCTATTGTTTCCACACTACCAAAAATATTTAATTTTCTAAATATTTATTATTGCATATACCAAAAATATTTATTTAATTTTCTTTAAAAATTAAATTCCAGGGATCTCTATTATTGCCACACTACAATTCGAGGGCCATAGTAATAGTAATAGTTAACGAAGGAAATGGAGATTTTGAACTTGTGGGTCAAAGAAATGAAAACCAACAAGGACAGAGAAAAGAAGACGACAAAGAAGAGGAACAAGGGGAAGAAGAGATAAACAAACAAGTGATAAATTACAAAGCTAAGTTGTCTCAAGGAGATGTTTTTGTAATTCCAGCAGGTCATCCAGTTGCCATAAGAGCTTCCTCAAATCTCAATCTGCTTGGATTTGGTATCAATGCTGAGAACAACCAGAGGAACTTTCTTGCAGGTATATATATCATATTATCACTCATTCACTCTCTCTATATATTCATTTTATGTATGTATTTTAAAAGTCTGGTTCTATTAAATCAAAGAGAAAAAATAATCAAGATATTCATTTTTTCTGGTGATTGAAAATTTGAAGGCGAGGAGGACAATGTGATTAGCCAGATACATCAATCAGTGAAAGATCTTGCATTCCCTGGATCAGCTGAAGAGGTTGATAGACTATTAGGAAATCAGAAACAATCTTACTTTGCAAATGTTCAACCTCAGCAAAGAGAGAGAGGAAGCCATGAAACAAGAGATCGTCTATCTTCAATTTTGGAGGCTTTTTAATAAATGAGCAAATAATATGCATGTATGCTATCAAGATATATAGCTCATAGTGAGCAAAGAATAAAACAATATTCTCTGGTAACTATATTTGTATTTCCAGTTTTTTCCTATGAATAATAAATAAAGAGTATTTTGATGATCCTCTTAACTACTATGCTTTTTTAGTAATACTCTTTTATACTAGTATGAGTATGTATTATTCAATCAACCATAAATAGTTAATTAAACTCTTAAATTAAAATTTTAGTTATAATTTGATAATGCAATTAAAAATGGGCCTTGTATATGCCACTATTAGTATTTTTCCATAATTAATTTTGTAAATCCTAAAGAAAAATCACATAGGAAAATTTAAAAAATTTAAATCGTATTCCAACAAAAATTGTCATACTACCAGCAAACGACAATTGTTATAATAGTATGGGCTTAGACTTCATAACAAAATTATATAACGATTGTTTATTAAAAAAGTCAATAAATAAAAGTATAAGACACTAATAACAATGTAAGAAATTGATATCTCATATCTATGATCTGTGAGATACATTCATTCATCAGTGTATTAATAGGATCTAAAGAAAACTACTATTAAAACTAAAGAAAAATATAATATTAAATTTTTTTGAAGACTATCAAAACTAACTAAGAAAATGGAAAGTATTTTCATTGATTTATTTGACATCTTCGAATGTATCAAAGACACTACATATATATAATGCTAATAATGGATAGTAAAGTGAAAGATCCAAAACTAAAAAAAGATTAACTCAATAAAATTAAAATAAGACAATAACTAATAAAAATTATAATTCTAATTTATTATCTAAGTTGTTTACTAACTGATAATTCAAAATATATCATCTTCTAACGTCACAGTCCCTATGCATTAATCTTATCTTATTTGACCATAAAACACTTTATGTACTACTAAAGACTTTTTTATTTCATCACAGTCCCAAACCCTCTCTAACGACCTATTCCTTAATGGGATAAATGACATATCATAACTTATCCAACATTACGACACCATAGAGCCTCTCACCTCACGTGAGCTAATTCTTTCCCCACCATAAACACCACAATACATGGCCTCTCGATACTTCAGGCAAGCCCTAACCACCATAATGAAGTTTCATGTCTCTGATACATTAAGAGAGGGGTCCTCTATATGGTTTTTTACTTGTACCTTAAGCTTTATTTTATCTTTAATCTTATAATGGAGTCGCATTCTCAATTGCGCATTTTTAAGGATAGAGTTTTGAATCAGTATTTTTGGATGCATAATTCAAAATATTAATGTTTGAGTATGAATATTATACTTTAAATCAAGTAGTTAAATTTTTGGAACAAGAACCATCATTAAGATTTATTCAAGTCATGTCAAAAGTAGTAAAACCAAGTAGTTGAAGTAGTAAAACCAAGTTATTGGATTCAAGTGGTTAATGAGCTCCACTTAAGTTCAAAGAACCCGAGTTCGTATTCTGGGTGAAACTATTATTGGTTAGACTTAACTTACCTTCCGGCCGAACTCTGGATTACCATGACCCCTTTTCCCCGAGAACTGGTGAGTTAACACTATTTTTTAATGAAATAGTAAATGCTTGAACTAGTAAATACATGAATATTTTTCTTTAACACATGAAATCTTGTTTTAGAAAGAACATGTAACACATTGGGCAAATTTATGAAACTATTTAACAATTTAGGTATTTTCTGTTTTCAGTGTCAATCTCATATTTTCCATATATGTGATCTGTGATAATTTTTTATGTTTTCAACCCGTAATCTATCTAGCGGTAGGAATAGGAAAAAGCATGAGACAATTCAGTGAATGAGGTCTATCTATGAAGTGGAATATTTGAATTCTTAGGTATGTTAGCCTGCTTGAAGTAGTTTCTTACCTTGAATAGTATTGCCTACCCGGCGTGCCCCTCCTCAAATGCCTTCCCATGACATATATGTATGATGTTTTTTTTACTTATCTTGATGGACGAGTAGACAGTGGTCATTTAATTCATAACCTCGGAGAAGATTAATTCTTTAGATTATTTATTCAGTCAAAGTTACGTGCATGTTAGGAGGGTGGGTAGTTGCTGATCATCTAGTTTAAAACCTTACCTACCTTCTTGTTTTATACAGGTTTGAGATAGCAAGCTAATGATTAAGAAGGTCTACACACACTAGGTTAGTTTAGACTTAAGAGGTCAGCGAGAGACACCAACGCCCCAAATAACCGAAAGCCAAAGAAAAGAGAATAAATCAATCAACATTTAGGAGTTAGATCATAAAACCTCTTCCCTACGAATATCAGAGAAATCATAAAACCTCTTCCCTAGCAAATGGAGGAACTTGCCGTATTCATCTGACAGTTCAAAACTCCGAACGAGCTGAAGAACAAGAGGTCATATTTCATTACCACGTGGAAGAAAGTCACGGTCGGCGAGAGCTTCGAGAACGCTAGACTTGCCGCTACTCTGACTAACGGGAACTGCCACTAGAGGTAGGTTAATAGCGGATTGTCTTCCGATGCGGGAGAAAATGTCTTGAAGTCGGAATACCATCGAGATCACGGCGGAACCAGGAGGAACGGGAGCGGATGATGATGGAGGAGGAACGGGAGTGGATGATGATGGAAGAGTAGATGTGACAGTGTCATTCACCATGATTGGATCGGTGGAGAAAGTGGAACCCTGGTTAGGGTTTTGAAATGTAACGGTTTGATTGGAGAGAGGTGGAGATTCAAACTCGGTGTACTTTTGGAGTGTTGCTTGTGTTGTGGGTAGAATTTCGATTGAGGATTTTGAAATGAAGATAGTAATCACACGTTTGTAGCGCTTCTACTGTTTGCTTCTGTTATACTATCTAGAGAAGAAAGCTACTTATTTTCCCCATTCATTCGTGTCGTGAGACAGCAAGATGAACTCAGGTGCAATCCACTAGTGAAACAAATTGATGGTTTAGAGACTCCATCTTCTGACATTAGTGAATTGTAGTACAATTGAATAGAATAGAAAAGTTGAATAAGCTTTGAGGTATACTGTTTTCTCATTTGTCACTGCAGCTTTCAATGTACCCTCAACATTACTACAATAGTCACCGGTAGTTATTGACTTTGTTAAAGATTCATAATCCGTTTGAAATCAATTTAATTTTTTGTATCTTGGAAAGTAGTTGAGTTTCAGATTTTCTTATTTGCATCTACATATCATGTGATTATATTATACTCTTGATAATGATGTTCTGACTGTACTTGTTTGATCCTTTATATCTCAATGTTGACTCATATCATTATTATCTTTTTATAGGCTGAAACTGATAGGGAAGCGGGAGAAAACAAGGGCGTCTCAGACAGGCAGATTCGTTTGAAGATTGTTTCACCAAATGTTCTGGACATGACACTTGTAGATCTCCCAGGTATTACAAAGGTTCCTGTTGGCGATCAGCCTTCTGATATTGAAGCCCGGATCAGAACAATGATCATGTCATACATCAAAGAGCCCTCCTGTCTTATTCTAGCTGTCACACCGGCAAATTCAGACTTGGCTAATTCAGATGCTCTTCAGATGGCTGGAGTGGCTGATCCTGAGGGTAAGCTTTTGCTTCCATATACTAAAAGCTTTCAATATTCTTTTGCATCTATTTAATTTGTTTTAAATGGTCTTATATATGATGCAGGTAATAGAACGATCGGTGTAATCACAAAGGTTCAGTATACTCTTCTAACATTATAATATATGGATATCTTTGTGGATTTTGTTATATGCTGTTGAGTCATTCTGACAGTGTTAGGCACATATTTTTTTGCTATGAAGTTGGATATCATGGACAGAGGTACCGATGCCCGAAATCTGTTACAAGGAAAAGTTATTCCCCTCCGACTTGGCTATGTTGGCGTTGTAAATCGTAGTCAGGAGGTAATGATATTATCATACTGCGACGAATCTGTTGTTTGACTAATTTAACTATCGCATATATTCTGTTAGATTTTTTTCTTTTCTATATACATGCAATATGAAGGACACTTTGCAAACAAAGATGCATATGCTAATTGCTTGAATAGCGTGCAGGTCAATGTGTTATTCTGAAATATGGTTTCTCTTGTTTTGTAAAATTAGGATATTCAAATGAACCGGAGTATAAAAGATGCTCTTGTTGCTGAAGAGAAATTTTTCCGCAGCCGTCCTGTAAGGAAATTCCTTAGCATAGTTGCATTCAAGCCTTTTACTTATTCCTTAACATGGATTCATCAAATTCAAACAAAACTCCACCACCTCTTTCCATTTTGCCACCTCAATTTTGTACATTTTCACACACGTCTATATGCATGGTTCAGCATGGCCAAATGTTGGTGCATGTTAATTATATAACTTTCCTTCTATATCTATAAATACCCTCTCATATCACTGCACTTTATTCATCCACACAACAAGCTAAGTGAAACATTAGTTCAAATCAACATGGCTGCTATTACAATGAAAGCTTCATTCCCACTTTTGATGCTGCTGGGAATTGCTCTACTAGCGTGTGTCTCTTCTAGATCTGATCAAGAGAATCCATTTATCTTCGAGTCTAACAGGTTTCAAACTCTTTTTGAAAATGAAAACGGTCACATCCGTCTTCTCCAAAAATTTGACAACCGTTCCAAAATATTTGAAAATCTTCAAAACTACCGTCTTTTGGAATATAAATCCAAACCTCACACCATATTTCTTCCACAACAAACCGATGCCGATTTCATCCTTGTTGTCCTCAGTGGTAATTTATTTTTTATCAAGTTAAATATTTAAAACTAATCACTCATAGTTTATTTTTAAAAAACGGTATTTATTACTTTACATGCTTGTTTTGTAAGGATAAATTAAATTAAATTTTAAAATATAATAATTGTAACTTTCAGGAAGAGCTATACTCACAGTGTTGAAACCCGACGATAGAAACTCCTTCAACCTTGGGCGTGGAGACACGATAAGACTTCCTGCTGCCACCGTTGCTTATTTGGTTAATCGAGACGACGACGAAGATCTTAGAGTATTAGATCTTGCCATTCCCATAAATAGACCTGGTCAACTTCAGGTAATATAGTCAGTTAATGTTTACCTTTTCTTATATCAAATATGATTTGCGCGTTGGTGTATGAAAAAATTTAAGGATCTCTACCATAACATAACTACAACAATTGTGATTGTATTTATACCTATTTTACTGTAAAGATTTTCTAATGATCTTAAGATTATTTTTTGTCCTTTTCAACAGTCTTTCTTATTGTCTGGAAATCAAAACCAACCTTCCATCTTATCTGGGTTCAGCAAGAACATTCTACAGGCTTCCTTCAATGTAAACATAACACACAACTTCTTCATCTTTTTATGTATCTGTTTGGTTTTCTATATATATGTTAATATTCACTTTTTCTTTGTATATATTGTAAAAAAATATAGACCGATTATGAAGAGATAGAGAAGGTTCTTTTGGAAGGGCACGAGAAAGAGACACAACAAAGAAGAAGCCTTAGGGATAAGAGGCAGCAGAGTCAAGAAGAGGATGTAATAGCCAAACTATCAAGGCGACAAATTCAGGAATTGAGTAAAAATGCAAAGTCTAGCTCCAAAAAAAGTTTATCCTCTGAATTTGAGCCATTTAACTTAAGAAGTCGCAATCCTATCTATTCCAACAAGTTTGGCAAATTCTTTGAAGTCACCGCAGAGAAAAATCCACAACTTCAGAACTTGGATATACTTGTTAATTTTGTTGAGATTAAGGAGGTATGGTAAAATGATTTTATACTATAGGAAACTAACTATATTACACACCGTGATTTCACTTGATCAAATTTTAACTGTTCTAAATGATTTGATTTTTGCATGTTAAAGTTATTTTGTCAAACTTTTGTTATTAAGTTGACATCTTATAAGTAACTAAGTTTTATATAGTCAATAACATGCTTTGTGTATAGAACATATACCAAAAATATTTATTTAATTATTCTTTAAAAATTAAATTTCAGGGATCTCTATTATTGCCACACTACAATTCGAGGGCCATAGTAATAGTAACAGTTAACGAAGGAAATGGAGATTTTGAACTTTTGGGTCAAAGAAATGAAAACCAACAAGGACAGAGAAAAGAAGACGACGAAGAAGAGGAACAAGGGGAAGAAGAGATAAACAAACAAGTGATAAATTACAAAGCTAAGTTGTCTCAAGGAGATGTTTTTGTAATTCCAGCAGGTCATCCAGTTGCCATAAGAGCTTCCTCAAATCTCAATTTGCTTGGATTTGGTATCAATGCTGAGAACAACCAGAGGAACTTTCTTGCAGGTATATCATATTATCACTCATTCACTCTCTCTATATATTCATTTTATCTATGTATTTTAAAAGTCTGGTTCTATTAAATCAAAGAGAAAAAATTATCAAGATATTCTTTTTTTCTGGTGATTGAAAATTTGAAGGCGAGGAGGACAATGTGATTAGCCAGATACATCGATCAGTGAAAGTTCTTGCATTCCCTGGATCAGCTCAAGAGGTTGATAGACTATTAGGAAATCAGAAACAATCTTACTTTGCAAATGCTCAACCTCAGCAAAGAGAGAGAGGAAGCCATGAAACAAGAGATCGTCTATCTTCAATTTTGGATGCTTTTTAATGAATGAGCAAATAATATGCATGTATGCTATCAAGATATATAGCTCATAGTGAGCAAAGAATAAAACAATGTTCTCTAGTAACTATAATTATATTTCCACTTTTATACTACGAAAAAATAAATAAAGAGCATTTTGATGATCCTCTTAACTACTAAGTTTTTTTTAGTAATACTCTTATATACTAGTATGAGTATGAATAATCTTTTTCTTTAAAAATGAGTATGCATTATTCAATCAACCATAAATAGTCAATTAAACCCTTAAATTATAATTTTAGTTATAATTTGATAAAGCAATTAAAAATGGGCCTGTATATGCCATTATTAGTATTTTTCCATAGTTAATTTTGTAAATCCTAAAGAAAAATCACATAAAAAAATTTAAAAAAAATAAATTAAATTGTATTCCAATAAAAATTGTCATATTACGAGCAAACGACAAATGTTATAATAGTATGGGCTTAGACTTCGTAAAAAAAATATATAACGATAGTTTATTAAAAAAGTAAATAAATAAAAGTATAAGACACTAATAACATTAAATCTAATGTAAAAACTTGATATCTCATATCTATGATCCGTGAGATACATTCATCAGTGTATTAATCAGATCTAAAGAAAAATACGATTAAAATTAAAGAAAAATATAATATTAAAAAATTTAGAAGACTCTCAAAACTAACTAAGAAAATAGAAAATATTTTCATTGATTTATTTGACATCTTCGAATGTGTTAAAGACACTACATATATATAATGCTAATAATGGATATTCAAGTAAAAGATCCAAAACTTAAAAAAAGATTAACTCAATAAAATTAAAATAAGATAATAACAAATAAAAATTATACAGCTTCTAATTTATTATATAAGTTATATAC
Organism: Vicia villosa; assembly: GCF_029867415.1. Classification (NCBI taxonomy): domain Eukaryota; kingdom Viridiplantae; phylum Streptophyta; class Magnoliopsida; order Fabales; family Fabaceae; genus Vicia; species Vicia villosa. The sequence continues at coordinate 204,312,793 of NC_081182.1, forward strand.
TTATTGATGATTCAAACTATATCATCTTCTAATGTAATAGTCCCTATGCATTAATGTTATGTTATTTGACCATAAAACACTTTATGTATTAAAGACTTTTTTAATTCATCACAATCCCAAAGCCCTCTAGAATGACCTATTTCTTAATGGGATAGAGGACATATCATAACCTATCCAACATTATGTACACCATAGAGCCTCACACCTCAACGTTTGCTAATTCTCTCCCCACCATAAACACCATAATACATGGCCTCTCGATACTTCAGGCAAGCCATAACCACCATACTGAAGTTTCATGTCTCTGATACATTAAGGAGGGGATCTCTATATGGTTTTTTTACTTGTACTTTAAGCTTTAGTTGGTCATTAATCTTATATTTGAGTCGCATTCTCAATTGCGCATCTTTAAGGATAGAGTTTTGAATCTGTATTTTAGCATGCAAAATTCAAAATATTAATGTTTGAGTATAAATATTATACTTTAAATCAAGTAGTTGAATTTTTGGAACAAGAACCATAATTTAGATTTATTCAAGTCATGTCAAAAGTAAATTCTCAAAAACATCTTTGGAACTTGAACTTTTGAGATTTTGGATGTGTGATTCGAATCACAAACCCCCTGAGTCAAACCAAACGAGGCAATAAGAACCAGATATTTGTGTAATCTTATGATTTGAATCATGACTTACAGTAGATTCTAATAATGTACTTTGTGAGTTGAATATCAATTTGTACATGAGCCGAATTATAGATTCTTCTTCAGCCACTGTCAAGTTTGAGTTCAATCATGACCAACTATGACTCAAATCAAAGTTGTAACACCATAACCCCGAATATTATTTAAAAGAATAATCAACACTTTAGGATGTTACTCAAATCAAAATAAAACATGCATACCATCTCAATTTATTGACATACTCGTAGAGGAATTTCAAATAATAACATAACTTCAATAATCTCTTTAACTAAAGTAATTAATAAAAATGACATGATCCAAAATCATTAATTCAAATAATTAGTGAAATTAGACAACGCTTTAAAATTGTCCCCATGAGTATTTTAGAGGACATTTATGAGGTGTTACGAGAATTATCTTTGCATCCCACAAGAATCATTGCCTAAACTTTTTTTTAGGCAATAATTTTCACATGTTGCATTAAAAAGTTTTGTCAGAAGCAATAAATGATGAGTTTCGTCGCTAGATGAAGAATCCATCTATGTTAAAAATCAACAACAAAAGATTTAACCAATCTTTAAAAAAAAATACAAACAATAACAATAATGTGTCTAATGCACATTCATCAACAATAACAATGTGTCTAATACACATTCGACAACAACAACATATAAAAAATAATAAAATGACTATTGTGTCATATATACATTCAGTAACAACATCATATAAACAACAACAACATCAACAATGTGTCTATCATACATTCAATAATAACAACAACAACAACAACAACTACAACAACAACACTGAATATCAACAACATTCAACAACAAAATAAGTTCAACAACAACATAAATGAATGTATAAGAACTTACAACAAACAATATTCAACAACAACATTCAAATTCAAAAACAACAATAACATAAACATGAACAACAACAACAACGTAAACATCAAGCACAAGAACATAAATGTATGTACATGCATGATAAATAGTTTACGTAATAGAAATATGACGAATAAGTAAAAGAGTTTTGTCCTCCCTTCTTTGTCAAACTACTCTGAGTTTTTTTTTTTTGTAAAAAGGGAAACACAAGAACAAACCATAGTTATATTGATTTTCGTTGATTTGTAAAAGGGAAATCTAAGAACGAACGATAGATACAGCGTTGTACGTTAAACAAAGAACGAAAGATTGTGATTGCATGTTTCATTTCGTTAATGAAGATGAAAAAATGGGTTCAACTTGCTCTGGATGTTTTAGGGTTGAAAGATTCCTCAACGATGAAATGAAAAAATGGCAATTGAATAGATAAGTTAAATTGTAATTCATGTTTAAGATTAACACATTTCACCATGGTTGTTTAAATCAACCGAAGTGATATCTGATATATTTAATTAAATTTTAAAAAATGCGCCAGTTTATTACCAGTCAAAAATTTAAAAATAGTAGTGAATTCGGGAATATTTTCTTCCTCCCTTCCAAAACCCCTAATAAAACAGACTCTTATTGAATTGAAGATCATTAAAAAAATCTTGAGAACCATGCCTCTATTTTTGATGGTATGTATCTCTTTCAGCTATAGTTGAGTTCCTAGGTTTGAATCCAGTCTTAGATACTCCCATAATCAGTCATCTTATTTTAAATTCAAGCGGATTTGCTCATATCTCACATATTAAAAGGTAAAAAAACACTTTTAGGGCATATATGTGTGAATCGAATCACACAATCCCCATAGTCGAATCAAATGAGGAAATAAGAACCAGATTTTTGTGTAATCTTGTGATTTGAATCATAGTTTGTACATGAGTCGAATCATAGATCCTTCTTCAGCCACACTGCCAAGTTTGAGTTCTATCATGACCAACTATGACTCAAATCATAGTTGTAAAACCATAAGCCTCGAATATTAATTTAAAAGAATAATCAACACTTTAGGATGTTTCTCAAAACAAAACATGCATACCATCTTAATTTATTGACATACTCGCAGCGGAATTTCAAATAATAACATAACTTTAATAATCTCTTCAACTGAAAGAATTAATGAAAATAACATGATCCAAAATCATTAACTCAAAACAAATAAAATTCCTTGTTTTCGATGTTACAAATCAGATCAGAGCACAAAATGCCTTGTTCTGTGAAATTAGACAATGCTTGAAAATTGTCCCCATTAGTATTTTAGAGGACATTTGTGAGGTGTTACGAGAATTATCTTTTCATCCCACAAGAATCATTGTCTAAACGTTTTTTAGGCAGTCAATTTCACATGTTGCATAAAGAGTGTTGCCAGAAGCAATAAATGTTGTAGTGATGAGTTTCGTCGCTCGATGAAGAATCCATCTATGTTAAAAAACAACAACAAAATATTTAACCAATCTTAAAAAAAATACAAATAATAACAATAATGTGTCTAATGCACATTCCTCAACAACAACAATGTGTCTAATACACATTCAATAACAATAACATATAAAAAACAATAAGATAACAATTGTGTCTTATATATATTCAGTAAAACATCATATAAACAACAACAAGAACAACAATTTGTCTAACATACATTCAATAACAACAAACATTAAACATTCAACAACAACAGCACTGAATATCAACAACATTCAACAACAAAATAAGTTCAACAACAACATAAGTGACTGTTTAAGAACTTACAACATCAACAACATTCAACAACAACAACATCAACATTCAACAACAACATTCAAGTTCAAAAACAACAATAACATAAACATGAACAACAACAATAACGTAAACATCAACAACAAGAACATAAATGTATCGTACATGCATGATGAATGGTTTACGTAATAGAAATATGACGAATAAGTAAACGAGTTTTGTCCTCCTTTCTTTTTCTTCCTATTCTCACTTATTTTTGTTGTTTTGTAAAAGGGAAACCCAAGAACGAACCATAGTTATATCGATTTTCGTAGATTTGTAAAAGAGAAATCTAAGAACGAACGATAGTGACGATGTTGTACGTTAACCAGAGAACGAAAGATTGATATTGCATGTTTCATTTTGTTAATGAAGATGAAAAAATGGGTTCAACTTGCTCTGGATGTTTTAGGATTGAAAAGTTCCTCAACGATGAAATGAAAAAATGGCAACTGAATAGATAAGTTAAATTGCAATTCATGTTTCAGAATAACACATTTCACCACGGTTGTTTGAACCAACCGAAGTGATGTCTGATCTATTTATTTAAATTTAAAAAAATGTGTCAGTTTATTACCAGTCAAAAATAGAAGTGAATTATGGAATATTTTCTTCCTCCCTTCCAAAACCCCCAATAAAAGAGACTCTAACTAAATTGAAGATCATTAAAAAAAAATTAGAACCTTGCCTCCATTTTTTATGGTATGGATCTCTAGGTTGGGCAAACTTGGATGCCCCTACTCCCAACAAATTGCTGGTCGGGATTGTGAAACTATTGCTCTTTGGTCATCAGGATAATAGTTCTTATCTTATTAGGCCATGGACGGCCGACCCGGGGGTTACCCGCGCGCGATTGGCAGTGGCATAACCAGAAGAGAAGTAGGGGAGACAAGGTATAACGCTGGGTAGCGCAGCGCATCTATTTCGGGTTTATCAAAGTAGAGTTCCTGAGTTTGAATCCAGTCTTAGATACTCACATAAATAGTCATCTTATTTTAAATTCAAATAGATTTGTTTATATCTCACATATGTAAATGTTTTTAAAATTATAAAACTCTATTTTTAAAATCGAAAAAAATATTTTATTTGAAATTGAATTTTTAAAATTAAAAAGTTCTACATTTTATCATAGTTAATGGTATGCTTTTAATTGTCATAAAATTAATAAATTTGCGTTGACTTGTAATTATAAATTAGTAGAATATCTATGCATTTGCAGTAGTAAGTTCATTCGTAACTTAAAATTTATTCAATACAATTTTTAAAATCCTTAAAAGTTATAGTTGTTGTATTATAATAATTCTTATTTTTGAAAAAAATTATAGTTTTTTTATATCTAAAATTGTCATGTATATTCTTTTATGTTTTTACTGTTTCTAATAATTTGTCATATATTTGAAAAAATGAAAAACAACTGTGAATTAAATAGATAAATTTTTAATAAAAATGTCATTAAAAAATAATAGTAATTTTCTTAGCAGTTACGAGAGAAAGTCTCGCTTAAAATATATTAGACAAATTTAAAACTATAATATATTGGATAAACTTAAAACTAGAAGCTCTACAAAAAAATAATTTTATTTTCAACATCTATAACAGCAATCTTAAAAGCATTATCATCTCAAAGCAATTTCATTTTCAATACCAGCGTTTCAATAACTTTTTTTTAATAGGCAAAGGAATTAAAAAGGAGCATAAGGGGTGCTCCACCCGATTACAAAGGCGAAAACAAACCGCTGTTTAAAACAAGAAAGCAGAAGAATATGCCATGAATGGAAATTACAATTAGAATCAAGGATAGATAAGACTAGATTGTAACCACATCCATGCTCTCGAAACGATATCCGACCAACACTCATGAAAACTAAATTTCACCTTGTTGAAAATAATATCGTTACGTTTACACCAAATACTCCAACACGTTGCTAACCAAATTGCCCCCATTATCTTCCTCGATACACCATTCTTCATCTTTTCATAAGCAAAAGGAAAATTCAAGAATTCATCCAAAGAGAGATTCTCACTCACTCCTAACCAATCAAACACCTTCACCCAAATACCTTTCACCACCCGACACACGCCTAATAGGTGCTTCAAACTTTCAATCTCCGGAGATCAAAAAACACAAAATGACCCGGAATCATCTAAAATTCCCCGCTTGAGCAAATGATCCTTCGTTGCAATTATGTTATGAATTATCCTCCACCCAAAGAAAAGGAATTTTGAAGGGGCAATAACCTTCCACATGAACACCGAAGCCTTAACAATAGAATGCTGTAAAGAAATTCCGGATAGTTTTGCAAAGAACCAGCGGTAACACGAACTAACCGTGAATGTCTCCTCCGAATTAAGACTCCACAAGAAGTTATCCTTATCACCGGCAGAAGGAGCTGATAGCGAAATAACATCCCGGAGATGTTGCCATGCTGCCACGGTGCTGCTGCTGTTGCTACGATAGAGGGTAGCGTCCCTCTGCCACTGCCAACCAAAGCTGCTAGTTCGGCCAGCCTCTGCCACTGTCATTCCATCGTCTAAAGCCATAGCGTACAGTTCAGGAAAAATAAGCATAAGAGGCTTAGAATCAGCCCAACTGCCATACCAAAAAGGCATGTGTCTTCCATCTCCAACCTTGAAATTAACAGCACCTGAAAAGTTATGAAAGAACAGCATCTCATAGTTATCGGAAATAATAAGATCTCTCCACCAAATTGAGTCATTTTTCTCTAAAACCGATATGTCACCAATCAGCACTTTCCTCTTCACATTCCCATATCTAAATTCCATCAAATCTCGCCAAACAACTTCCTCTTCATTTAAAATCCGCCACTTCCATTTACTTAATAATGCTAAGTTCATCACCTCCACATTCTTGACCCCTAAGCCACCTTCCTCACGTGTCTTGCACACAATATCCCAACGAACCTAATTAATAGATCTCTTGTTTTCGCATCCGCCCCAAAGAAACCTCCTTTGAATAGACCTTATTTCCTTGAGCACCCGAGAGGGAGCCTTATAGAAAGAAAGCGTATAAATAGGGATAGCGTTTAGAACAGAGTTTATCAAGCAAACCCTTCCCGCTATGTTCAAGTGCAGAATTAAATAGATTTAAGAAACTACTTAAACATTTACTTATTTAAGAAAATTTAGACAAAAGATTTTTTTAATAATTCAACATGAAGAAAATGTCTTGTTTCCGATGTTACAAATCAGATCAGAGCATAAAATGCCTTGTTCTGTGAAATTAGACATCACTTGAAAATTGTCCCCATGAGTATTTTAGAGGACAATTGTGAGGTGTTACGAGAATTATCTTTGCATCCCACAAGAATCATTGCCTAAACTTTTTTTGGCAATAATTTTTACATGTTGCATAAAAAAGTGTTGCCAGAAGCAATAAATGTTGTAGTGATGAGTTTCGTCGCTAGATGAAGAATCCGTCTATTTTAAAAAAACAACAACAAAAGATTTAACCAATCTTAAAAAAAATATACAAACAATTAACAATAATGTGTCTAATGCACATTCATCAACAACAAAAATGTGTCTAATACACATTCAACAACAACAACATATAAAAAACAATAACATAACAATTGTGTCTTATATACATTCAATAACAACATTATATAAACAACAACAACAAGAACAACAATGTGTCTAACATAGATTCAATAACAACAAAATTAAACATTCAACAACAACAACAACACCGAATATCAAAAACATTCAACAACAAAATAAGTTCAACAACAACATAAGTGACTGTATAAGAACTTACAACATTAATAACATTCAACAACAGCAACATCAACATTCAACAACAACATTCAAGTTCAAAAACAACAATAACATAGACATGAACAACAACAACAACTACAACGTAAACATCAACAACAAGAACATAAACGTATCTTACATGCATGATGAATGGTTTACATAATAGAAATATGACGAATAAGTAAAAGAGTTTTGTTCTCCTTTCTTTGGCTTCCTACTCTGACATTTTTGTTATTGTTTTGTAAAAGGGAAACTCAAGAACGAACCTAAATACCTTGCTAGTTATGGTTCATCTGACCCCGAGTGAGGCCATAGAACTATACTTGGCGTTGGGTGTTAGGTGAATGAGAATTTGCATCTACCTGGAGTGTCAGCGGGATGATCGCAATTGTATTTGTTGTTTGGAACCATGGTATTCCTATCTGAAATGAATTATCCTTAGAATCTCTTATGCATGCGCTGTGAGGGTGACTACGTGCATGACATAGCAACTCGAGCTGAAATCTTAACTCTTCGTGTATGGATTGTTGCCTTCCGAGTAAGTAAACCTTGAATGTGTAGCACTCTTAGATTTCAGCATCCTGAGGAGTGTGATTTGAAGGATTTGAGGAACAATGACCCGAGTTGAGGAGTGTGTTTGTACTATTTGTGCATTTGTGAGATGATAACTCTAATGGTGGGCGATTCATATGTTTGCTCCGTACTTGCACCAGATGAAAGGATAAACCTCGGACCAATGGTGGACTCGGTTTTACCGATGCATGTATACTGTAGAGACGAGTGGACTCATAGGATAGGAGGACTCATTGAGACTTAGTAATCTTACCCCTATTATCTTATCATTTTCAGGTGCAGTTTAGAAGTGTCTAATTAGTAGCAAGATTGGATTGAAGATTTAGAAGTGGTGATGGCTCGAAGACCTTGTCAGGTCTCATCTTCCGCTGTAGATCCATTGAAGACGCATGTTTTATACCTTCTTGTACAAATTTCGTGTTGTATTTAATATAGATCTTCTTGTATTTTTGGCTTTTGTATGTACTCAATATCAATTTTAACGTCGCATGCATAAAATACTAGTCAATTATGTGTGGGGTGTCACAATAATGATTACTAATATATTTCCGGTGAATGAACTTATTCCCTAGCCACATATGGCTCAATTTCTTAGTTTTCTTGATATATTATCGCTAAAATATGAATGTCTAAATGGACATTGAAAAAACTTATTTCAAATAGAGGTAAACTCTACTATCAATTCAGATAAACTAATTTTTATCACCATTTAAATTATTGAATGTATACGTGACAATGACCCACTAATACATCATTTTAATTATGTTTTTTTAAGATATCATAGTATTTTCTTCTATTTATGTTTTTTTCTCCTAACCACCAAACCACTTAAGAATCCATGGACACGGCCGCGCATCGCAGGGGTCACAATCTAGTATATATAAACCTAAGATTGTCACAACTGTGTCATCATGATGCAACTCAATACAAAAAAAACGAAACGAAACAAAGATAACCAAAAAAAGTTTACATGTAAACATGAATTCTTTTTTAATATACCAATATACACGCACGGATTGACAAGCCAAGTCTCTTTCGTGTAATTTTCCTTTCCTCTAACAAGAGTAGAGAACCACTCCCACCCAACATTCTTAGTAACTAACACTATTTCGATAGGATTCCATACAAAATTTTTTAATACCACCTTATTTCTACCAAATCAAATACTCCAACAAACTAAAAGCCATAAAAAAGCAATAAAAGAATATTTAACAGCTCCACCCAAAATGCGGCGTATGCGGTCCACCACATCAACCCCCAAAACGGCTCCATGGGTGCCAACCATGGCCCTTCTATTCTCCTCCATTGTCAAGCCCAATCAAGCCAGCACCTCCTAATAATAATAATAATAATAATAATAATAATAATAATAATAATAATAATAATAATAATAATAATAATAATAATATGATACTCAACCACCATATAAATAATATATGATAATATAATATTTAGTTAATAATATTAAAATAATAATAATACTATTAATATAATATACAACAATAACTATTATAAAAATTATAATCATTTCTCTGAATTTTCTAATTATAATTATCTATTGTGTTTATAATTAATAAAAATGATAATTTATTATTCAACCACCACTAATAATAATAATAATAATATGAATAACAAATAATAATACAATATTCAAATAATAATAGTTAAATAAAATATTAATAAAGTTAATATAATATTTAGCTACGACTATTAAAAATAATATTATTTATAAAAATTATAATTATTTTTCTATTATACATACATACATATATATATATATATATATATATATATATATATATAAAATTTATTAAATTGACATTATATTAATAATATTTAGTAATATATGAAACATAAATGTAACAATCATCTAAAAAGATAACAAAGTGTAGGCATACTTTAGATAACATTTTTTGTTCCTTTTGTAGTAATGACATAGAAAAGTGTAGGCATACTTTTTTTATTTGTGACGTAGTCAAAAAGATTTGGAACGAGATTGCTTCTTGGGTTGGTTTGGGAAATAGGATGGAAGATGAGCGTTTATCTAGTTTTATGGAGTGGCACTCTTTCTTTAAACTCAAGAAAGTTAAGAGGTGTAAATTGGGTGTGGTTTGGTTGGCGATTACTTGGTGCCTTTGGATAGTGAGAAATGATGTGTGTTTCCGGAATGATGGTTGGAGCGTTAACAACATTGTTTGGAACATTAAATTTACGGCGTGGAGATGGTCTTTTTGTGGGAATATTACCGACACCAAATGCAATTTTTACGATTTTTGTAAGGATCCTTTATGCTTCCTTTCGTAAGGGCAATTGGTTGGTAATTTTCTCTTTGGTTTAGGCTTGCTCCTTGTATTTTGTATTTGGGATTGAGAACCCCTAGTTCTCCTATATATATAATTCTTGCTTATGAAAAAAAAAAAAAGATAACAAAAAAAATATATTTTAACGAATTGAAGTAGTGAAAATATTATAAAAGTAATGATTTAGAAATATAACTAAAGATTAACTATGATAAAAGTTTATAATTATTTTATTTTAATATTTATAAATAAATTTTCTTAATTTATATTAAAATATTTATTAATTCCTTTTATAGTATGTTAAACTTTAAATTTAATTTTTAATTTAAGTGGACGGACTTTTAATTTAATTTTCTACTAAAAATAATCTTTAATTAATAAATTATCATTTTCTAAAAGGGATTTCAAAGTTGTAATTTGTATCACGCGACAACGGACGATTACAGGTTTGAAATCCGATATCAGACACGAGACAGAGACAGAGGGCGACACCTCTAACTTAATTTTTTTGCGAAAAGTATTTTCTTGTTATATTAATAAACTTCAATTTGCATCAGTAGCAATGATTGATTTAAATTACGTTATAGTTTCTCGTTATTTATATTGAATTAAACCGCTTATTTTTAATTACACACAAACAAACTGATCGTGTCGCCTTAGATGAACACAAAAGTAACAGATAACGGTAATTAGTGATTAATCTCTATGTGATCGATAATCTTTTATAGTAAATTCAATAAAATTGTGCACTTGCGGACTAAGGGTTGTAAGTAGACATCAATATTATTTTCTGGTGCTTTTTTACTACGAATCATCATTTATATTATAAACGATGTATGCTTCAAGCATACACATGGAGGAGTATTATATGGAATGAGAACAACTGACAAACTACTATTATTTGCATTCATCACATCAAATGGATTAAAATCATATATAGCCAATGCAAGACCCACATTTCGCAGATTTGATGCAAACGAAGTATGTGTAAGTCAAATTTCTTCTTAGCTTCTGAATTTTTAGGATGCCTCAACATTCTATCATTGTTATTATATGTTGCACGCCATCTCATATCCTCGGCCGTATTTGACGACAAAAATAATCTCTGTAATCGGGATTTCAATGAAAAATAACAAAGAATCTTAGCAGAAATTTCCTTTTGTTTCTTGTTAACAAGAACCTCTTCATTTGATTGCCATTTCCAAGTGTTACAATTTTTGCAAAACAATCCTTAAAGAGTTTTCATATTGCTCAAAAATCTACACAGATTGTTATATTCTATTACAATATAAATACAATCAATAACTCATACAATGTAGATACATTAAAATGCATGAACTAATTTCTCAATATTCATAGGAAAACATATATGTCTTCCACTAAAACACCTATTTGCCAATATTTCATTTGCAGCTTCAGTATTATGGGCAAAATCATAAAAAATGTAAGTTTGAATTTAAATTTCAACTCTTGAAGTTTTCTTGGGAGTTTGTTTGTGAAGAGCATAACTACTTGATTAATAACTTCATTGCAATTTTGAGAATGTGGTGTTTTTATGATAAAACCTGGGATACAACCAATTGGACCAATGCCAATTATCACAAATTTTCTTCCACCTAAATCATAAAAATATATATCCATTTTTTAAAAAAAAATTAGTTTTTTTAGATCAAACAACTGAAAAATGCAAAACATTTTAATGCTTCAGAATATTGGTCCGAAATGTTAATTTGTAATTCCTTGTGTCGAAGCTGTTACTCGAACACAAGGTGTGTCGAAGTGTGTAACAGTTTGTTACACATAAGTTTGTTTTAAATTTAGATAGATTTGATTTAGATTTAAAATAGATTAGATTTGATTTAGTTCCAAAATAGGTATTTTGGGCTTTTATAGTTTTGGGCTTTGGCTTAGGGAGAAGGCTAACCTAAATCTATAAATAGGGAGTAACCCTCATTGTTTGTAATCAAGTCATTATCTTGTATTCACAGAAGTTGCAGTTGCAAGTGAATAACAGAATTTCCACAGTTTGTGGGCGGAGAGAAACTCTGCAGAAAATACTTTCTTCTTCTCTTTTAATTTCCGCAAACCCTAATTCTAGTTTTGTTCTAATTTTCTTCATTGTCATCTTTAACGATAAGGAATTACTCAAAGGTATGATAGTCTAATTCCAACATCTGGTATCTAGAGCTCCGGTTAATCGATTCAAGGCAAGAAGAATGGCGATGGCAATGAGTCATCCGAATGGGCATTTTCCAGCAACACTACCAATTCTGAAAGGAGATAACTATGAGAATTGGTGCAAGCAGATGAAGGTTGTATTCTGTTGTCAAGATCTTTGGGATCTTGTAAAAGAAGGGGTAGAACCGCTTGCAGAAGGTGCGAAGGAGGAAGAAAAGGCTGCTTATAAAGAATTGAAGAAGAAAGATTATAAAGCCCTCTTTATAATCCATCAATGTCTGAGTCCAGATAATTTTGAAAAGGTTAGTGATATAGAATCTTCAAAAGAAGCTTGGGAGATTCTTGAAAAATCTTTTGGAGGTGCAGAAAAAGTGAAAGAGGTGAGGTTACAAACTCACAAGAGAACATATGAATTGCTTCAGATGGAAGATAGCGAAAGCATAACTGACTTCTTCACTAGGGTTACGAAACTAGTGAATCAAATCAAGATATGTGGAGAAGTGTTAACAACAAAAGCTGTTGTTTCGAAGATATTGAGGTCTTTAGCCCCTAAGTTCGACCACATCGTGGTAGCCATAGAAGAGTCGAAGGACTTGTCGAAATTGACAAAAGAAGAGCTTCAAGGGACGCTTGAATCTCATGAACAAAGAATGGCTGAAAGAGCTGCGGGCAAGTCGAAGAGCGATGTGGCTCTGCAGGCTCAGTCAACAAACGAAAAGAAAGGCAAAGGAAGCTGGACTGGAAATAAAGGTAGAGGTGGCTACCACAATTCGACTGGTCGAAATCAGCAAGAAGCAAATTGGTCGAATCAAAGAAAGCCCTCTTACCAAGGCAACCAAAGAGGTGGTGCTGCAGGTAGAGGAAGAGGTGGTGGTCGAAAGCCTGACAAGAGTCACATTCAATGTTTCAACTGTCAGAAGTACGGTCACTATTCGACAGTTTGTCCAGAAAAGAATAAAATTCAAGAAAGTGATGCAAAGCTTGCAAAACAAGAAGAAGAAGAGATGTTGTTGATGGTCACAACAAAAGATGAAGATAAATTCAAGGACCAATGGTACTTGGATTCAGGATGCTAATCACATATGTCTGGAAGAAAAGATTGGTTTGTCAACATAAAACCCTCAATAAAGAATAAGGTGAAATTTGCAAATGACAATACTCTAGCAACTGAAGGTATTGGTGATGTAATGATTACGAGGAAAGATGGAAAGAGGTCAGTAATTTCCAATGTGTTGTACATACCAGGCATGAAGAGCAACTTACTCAGCATTGGGCAGTTGGTCGAAAATAATTACAAAGTTTCGATCGAAGACAAGATGATGAGAGTTGTCGATGCAAGTGGAAGGTTAATCTTGAAGGCTCCTATGTCACAGAATAGAACCTTCAAGATCGAACTCAATGTGATGGAGCACGAGTGTCTTGCAACTGCAGCTAGCAGAGATGAATGGATATGGCACTATCGACTAGGCCATCTCAACTTCAATGACATCAGAGAGTTGAAAAGAAGAAATATGGTTTCAGGGTTACCAGAAATCGACATTCCAAGAGAAGTGTGTGAAGAATGTGTGCAGGCAAAGCAACACAAGAATAGCTTCAGCAAGGATGCAGGAAGCAAGTCGAAGGCAATCCTTGATGTCATATACTCTGATGTATGTGGACCAATCCAGGTGGATTCGAATGGAGGTAACAAATACTTTGTTACATTCATAGATGATTTCAGTCGAAAACTATGGAGTTACCTGATCAAGAAAAAAAGTGAAGTGATCGAGGTATTTGTCAAGTTCAAATCTATGGTCGAAAGACAAAGTGGTCGAAAGCTCAAGGTTTTGAGAACTGACGGTGGTGGAGAATATGTGTCGAAAGACTTCGACATGTTATGTGAGAAAGAAGGGATTGTGCATGAGGTGGTGCCACCCTACACTCCACAGCAGAATGGAACTGCAGAAAGGAAGAATCGAACCATCATGAATATGGTGAGAAGTATGTTGAAAGGCAAGCATTTACCTGAAGAATTTTGGGGAGAAGCAGTGTCGACTGCAACATACATTCTAACCAGATGTCCGACGAAGAAGCTAGAAGGAATTACTCCAGAAGAGTGTTGGTCTGGTGTGAAGCCTAGCTTGAGTCATCTGAAGGTATTTGGATCTATAGCACATAGACATGTGCCAGATCAGTTAAGAAGAAAACTTGATGACAAGTCGAGTCAAATGATTCTTATAGGATATCATTCGACTGGAGGATACAAGTTGTTCGACCCAGTGAACAAGCAAGTAGTGATCAGCAGGGACGTGATCATAGATGAGCTTAAAGAATGGGGTTGGACTGAAAATGTCAAGAAGGATTCAGTGAGAATTCTTTATGACGAACCAGCTACTGAAGTCGATTGAGAAGAAGTTGGACAAGAAGAAGTCAGAGGTGATGCAGGCCCAGGCAGACCTCAGAGAACAAGACACATGCCTGCAAGGTTGCAAGAATGTGTGATTACATCAGATGATGTAGTCAATGATGAAGGTGAGCTGGTACATTATGCTTTCTATGCAGATGTCGAACCTGTTAATGCAACTGAGGCATTGAAGGATTCGAAGTGGGTGAAAGCTATGAATGAAGAATTGAAGTCCATCGAAGACAACAATACTTGGTCACTTGTCGAATTGCCTCATGGCAAGAAGGCAATTGATGTGAAGTGGGTATACAAGGTGAAGTGTAATCCCAAAGGTGAAGTGACTCGACACAAGGCAAGGCTTGTGGCGAAAGGATTTCTTCAGAAGGAAGGAATTGACTTCGATGAGGTCTTTGCACCTGTTGCCAGGATCGAAACTACCAGGTTGGTTGTTGGTCTGGCGAACATGAACAATTGGCACATGTGTCAGATGGACGTTAAATATGCATTCCTGAATGGACCCTTGGACGAAGAAGTCTATGTTACACAACCAGTTGGGTTTGTGAAACACGGCGAAGAGAGAAAAATGTACAGACTGCATAAAGCCCTGTATGGACTGAAGCAAGCTCCAAGAGCTTGGAATAAGAAGATCGACAGTTTCCTAAGGGAGAAATCCTTTGTGAAGTGCACAACTGAACATGGGGTATATGTAAGAAGAAGCAAGAGTGAATTGCTTATACTATGTCTCTATGTCGATGACTTGTTAATAACAGGTAACTGCAAGAAAGAGATCGAAGGCTTCAAAGGTGATCTTAACAAGGAATTTGAAATGTCAGATTTGGGAGAAATTTCATACTTCCTTGGTATCGATATCTACAAGGGTAGTATAGGCTTGATGATGCATCAAAGAAGATATACAAGTGAAATTCTCCAGAGATTTGAGATGGAAGAATGCAATTCGACTTCGACACCTGCTGAAACAAGATTGCAACTGTCGAAGAACCCAGATGAAGAGGATGTCGACTCAACCCAATACAGAAGACTTATTGGGTCATTGAGATACCTTTGTCACACAAGGCCTGACTTAGCATACAGTGTAGGTATGATAAGTAGATTCATGCAGAAGCCAAAGGTATCACACCTTGCAGCGGCGAAGAGGATACTGAGGTATCTGAAAGGAACTCTCGACTATGGCATTCTATTTCCTGCCGCTGATGAGGGAAAAGAATGCAAATTAGTGGGTTACACCGACTCGAGTTGGTGTAGTGATGCTGAGGATCGAAAATCCACAGCTGGATATGTGTTTATGCTAGGTGGTGCACCAGTTGCTTGGAGTTCGAGAAAGGAACCAGTAGTGGCACTATCATCATGCGAATCAGAGTACATAGCTGCTTCTCTTTGTGCATGTCAAGCAATGTGGATGGTGAACTTGGTCGAAGAAATAACAGGTAAAGATCAAGGAGCAATTACCATGAAGATCGACAGCATGTCAGCTATCAATCTGGCGAAGAACCCGATAGCACATGGTCGAAGCAAGCACATTGAAATGAGGTTCCACTATCTTCGAGAGCAGGTAGCTAAAGGGAAGATGAATTTGGAACACTGCAGAACTGAGAATCAGATTGCAGATATCATGACAAAGGGAGTGCTGGTTGAAATATGCAGAAGACTAAGAGCTATGATGAATGTAGATAGCTTAGACACAATGAATTAGGTGGTGTGTTAATTTGTAATTCCTTGTGTCGAAGCTGTTACTCGAACACAAGGTGTGTCGAAGTGTGTAACAGTTTGTTACACAAAAGTTTGTTTTAAATTTAGATAGATTTGATTTAGATTTAAAATAGATTAGATTTGATTTAGTTCCAAAATAGGTATTTTGGGCTTTTATAGTTTTGGGCTTTGGCTTAGGGAGAAGGCTAACTTAAATCTATAAATAGGGAGTAACCCTCATTATTTGTAATCAAGTCATTATCTTGTACTCACAGAAGTTGCAGTTGCAAGTGAATAACAGAATTTCCATAGTTTGTGGGCAGAGACAAACTCTGCAGAAAATACTTTCTTCTTTTCTTTTAATTTCCGCAAACCCTAATTCTAGTTTTGTTCTAATTTTCTTCATTGTCATCTTTAACGATAAGGAATTACTCAAAGGTATGATAGTCTAATTCCAACACGAATTTACATGAAACATATTAGAAACTTACTTTAATATTTGACCCAAGTTGCTCAAGAAGGTAATCTGCAAATTCTTCAGGATTAACCATATGGTTTGGTCCCATTGCTTGTTTAAAATGATTGAGAATGTAATCATTGGCATATAGATTTTGATAAGTAGGTTATCACTGTTGAGGTGAAATATTCAACTTGTTTCTCCAAGGACAAGCATCCTCCCTTAAACACAAACAAAGAAATATATGGTGAGTAACCAACAATTTTTAAATGAATAAAAAATTACAAATGTCCACAAGTCCTTAGTTAACTGACAAAAATTGATATTGTTAAGTTGAATATCAATAAAAGACTCAAACTCTGCATCTTAGAGTTGTGTGTATTCTGTATAGCGGTTATTACCACTTTATCTACCGATAAAAATAAGATACATATTAAGTTTTTTCTTTCTTATATTTTTTGATGAATTCAAGATTCCACATGATCCTGATGCATAGTTGATACCCGATGCTATTTGATATCTCTCAATCTCCGAGACACCGGTGTATGGAGGTGGAATTGGTAAACCTAATTTAATATCTGCGAAAAATCATCTTAGAAAAAAATTTCTTGCAATCCAAGAAACTATCATGATTAAAAAGTAAATTTCAAGAAGTATCTTAATAATATTATGAGATACCAATAAGATCTGCAAAGGTTTTGCCATTGCTAAACCTTCCAGTAGAGCAGTTATTAACATCAATGCCATAAGGGAGTCTATTCGCTTTAGAAATAGTATTCAAATTGTTGTTATTTCCAGCATCTACACTTGAATCACCAAAAACATACAAAGCAGGGACAAGGCTCTTTGTAGAATAACAATTTGCCAACAAAAATTGGAGACTAATAAGGGACATAACCCAAAAAAGTTTACATGTAAACATGATTTCTTTTTTAATAGAAATATATGAAAATGGTGAATGATGTTTGGTCTTATATATGATTATTAAGAATGTTTGTTTTATGTTTTGTGGTCAAATATCTTAGACAACTTTGTTAAACAATGTTTTTGTTATGTTTTGTTATCAAATAATTTAAACAACTTTGTTATAAAAGGTGTATAATGTTATTGAAAACAAATAACAATGAATCAATTAGGAAGGATATATGGACAATGAAACAAATTAATATGGTTTTTTTTTTTTATGAAATATAAAATTTGAAAATAATTTTAGTTTTTGGAAAATGATATCTAGGATTTGACAATTAGGTGTATGAGGAGTGCTAGCAACACTCTCTTTTTAACACTTTCTTAAACACTCACTTTTTTATTGATAGAAACATGTGTGGGTCCCTCACTTTGAAAATAGGACCCACACATATTTCAACCAATAACAGGGTGAGTGTTTGAGAGAGTGTTGAAAAGAGAGTGTTCTTAATATTTCTCTTAGGTGTATACATCTTCCTACTTGTGCTTTAGTATCCAAACAAATTTGTTATTATTAATTTATTAGGATATTTGTCATTTATTTTTTCTTATATTAGTAAATATAACAAAACTGAAATATCAGTGGGAGTATAGGATATGATAATTACTTTTTTTTAAATTACGTTTTAAAATCAATACCTCATATTTCACTTAAATTTTAAGAAACAGTAATTAATAGATATATTTTGGTTTAAATGCATATCATATAAATGCAGATCCCAACATTTATTTTAAATTGTATGGTTGTTATTAAAAGTTCTCAGATCTCACGATAACCAAAGTTCTCATTTGATACGTATATATGGGAACGTATCAAATGAGAACTTTAGTTATTATGATAACTGAGAACTTTTAATAACAACCATACGATTTAAAATCAATGTTGAGTTCAAACCAAGATTGGCCTTCGAAGTCCGGTGTTCAGACCATTTTAGGCCATAATCCTCTCTATCATAGCAGTTAGATTAGTCTCCATCTGATTATTTTGCCTAACCCTATGAATCACCTCGTCAGCATTTTGGTTTCTATCAACCAGCACTACCCTCCCGGGTTGTTCTTCAGGGGTTTCCTGTCGAACTATATGTTGTTCTGCCCTTAAGGTTTCCGTTTCGGGGGATGGTTGGTTCATCCTCCGGGGTAACTATTTGGTTTGTCCTTCGATGCGCCGAAGTCTCAGGAGCGCCTAAAAAGTTTGCTATTCGACCCATCTGTGCTGATAATTGTCGACATGTTTCAGAGTTATCCTGGTTGGTTCTGTCAATGTTTTGTATTAAAGGAGAAAAGATAGCCCTCATTTCTCTGGCCAGCAAACCTACCATTTCTTGATTACTAGCGTCCATTTGTTGTCGGAACGCTACTTGATTATTCGTCGTTAATGTGGGTATGACATTTTTGCCTTGAACATTTTGTCACCCGTTATTCACACCAGAACCAGAGTTTTGGAATGGGGAAAAAGTTGACACGTTGGGTGCCGGATAAACAGGTATACTACTACTTAATCTCGTTATGTAAGAATATAGCATCCCGTAAGGTGGGTCTCTCCATTGTCTCTGGTCTCTGAATCCTTGGTTCGGAGGGGGTGTCCCCTGAGTACCAAATTGGGGTATCTGATTCACCTGCGCATTCGAAGGAGGGTTTGTAGCAGCAGCAGATGTCGAATTATTTCTTGGGATCGTTCCTGTAGACCCAGGTATTGAACTAGTTACGGCCAGTGAGTGCGTTGGCGCAAACATGGCCTATGATTGGGCATTGGGATCTGTAGTGTTTGTTGCACTATCATTGTTATTTCCCGATCCCTGTGGAGGATCCTGTTGCCCCCCAATGTTAGTGTTGTTAGCCATTCTCTTAGTATATTTCCTCTTAGGTATTGGTTGGTTATTATTGTTTCAGCAAAGGCTTTTTTCTCTCGCGCAGGTACTTCGAGTAATTTTGTGAATTTTTTGTATATTGATTCGAACATATCAAACTAAATAATAGTACTCCTATTTATACTACTTCGACCCTAACGGCCTCTACATAGATCTTTTCCACGTTCGATATTTCAAACGCTCACTTCGTTTCAGATGTTCCCACATGTCCGTTAAGCAAAACCGTTCCATTTGAAATTCAAATCTTCCCGCTTTAGCATTTCGATCATGTTAGCGCTTCCGTCGAAAGACACTTGTAAATATGACGAAAACTACTGTTAGTTGAATAATACTTCTTCCAAAGAGAAAAATCCTTAATTAACTCTATGAGAACTATTTTTTCATCATAATCCAACACTTCAAAGTATCACGATCTGCTAGTCAAAATCATTAGCTGACACTTAGGCCTATCAATGAAATCGCTTTTTAAGAAAAAACGCTTTCATAGATAGGCCTAAGGCAGCGCTTTTACTTAAAAAGCGCTTTTTTAAGCCTACTTTAGAAAGCACAAAATACATTCTAAAGTATGCTTAAGAAAGCGCATTTCAAGAAAAAAGCGCTGCCTTAGACCTACCTACGACAACGTTTTTGTCTAAACAAAAAGCGGTGCTAAAACCTATAGCAGCGCCACCTACGCAACGCTTTTAAGTGCTTTTAAAGCCCAAAAAAGCATTGTCGTAGGTATTTTATGGCATAGTGTTGGCTAGAATTAATAAATTTCACCATTTCTAGTTCCTTTCCAATGAGATGTAAACAATTTCTTGAGACAAAACCGTGCAACCTGGAATAGAAAGAAGTGTTATACCGATGCTCGATGTTGATAATACTTTTTTGAAATGACACTCTGATTGAACCGAGCTGCAATGTTATACTTGGATCTCTCACCCACCACGCGAGTTTCCAAAATTGCTCCTCTGCTCCCGTAGATGTACCTCCAGAAGCACCTTACTTTTTTAAAAATTTCGTTTTTTCGTAAGTGTATCTACGGAAGCGTTAAAACAAAGTCATGAACTCTTCCGTAGCTACATCTACGGAAAATTTTAAAAACAGTGTTCCGTAGATGTACCTACAGAACATTCTGTTATATTTTCAAATCAACTACATTTCACTCCTAAACTCCAACATTTTTTAACAAAAATGGAACATCAAATTATAGTAAATCAAAGTAATTGGAAAACCTCAATTGCACTACTTTGATTTACTATAATTTGATGTTCTATTTTTGTTATAAAAATTGAGTTTTGGAGTGAAATACAATTGATTTAAAATATAACACAATATTTTGTAGGTATATCTATGGAACACTCTATTTTCAAAACCTTCCGCAGATATGTAGCTACAGAATATTTTATTTAATCTGGGATTTTTCCAATTTATTTGGGATCTTCCCAAATTTCACTTTACTTTAAGGATAAGTTGCTATCATGACAATCTTGAATTTTTATTAAGTAGATCTGAAATAAGAGAAACAAAATTATACAAATGTATTTTAATTTAAAAAATGTTAATTTTAAGATACTTTACTTTAATAAACAAATTTTTGTTACGTGTATGAAATGTGCACACCAATAAATTTTTAGTAACTTTTATATATATATATATATATATATATATATATATATATATATATATATATATATATATATATATATATATATATATATATATAATCAGCATTGGAATTAAAGAGAGTATAAGGGCTACTCCGCCTGAGAAAACAATACGGAATGCTCCTATTATTTAAAACAAGAGAGCGGTAGGATATTCCAAGAATAAAAATTACACGAATCCACCAGTTTATAAAAAGAACAAAGTCAACTCCAAGAGGATAACACTATCTCCGACATACAATCTATGAAGCTAAAAGTCTCTTTTTTAAAAATAACCGCATTCCTCTTTAGCCATAAACACCACACCGTTACTAGCCAAATCACCGCTCCGATAGTCTTCTTTGTCTTGCTAGCCAACCTATCGCAATGGTAGATGAAATTCACGAACTCCTCTAAAGGCATCTCTGTGAAGGCTCCAAAAACTTTAAAAAAATTATAATTGTTGTATTATAATATTTCCTATTTTTTGTATAAAAAATTGTTAGATATACTCTTTTATTTTTTTTATTATTTCTAATAGTTTGTCGTGTATTTAAAAATAAAATTTAAAACAACGGTGAAAAAAATAGAGATTATATTTTTTTTTAAAAGTCATTAAAAATAATTTTCTTAACAATTAGGAGAAAGTCTCAGTTAAAATATATTAGACAAATATAAAAATACTAGAAGCTTAAAACTGATGCGACTAGAAGTTTAAAATTAGAAGTTCTCTAAGAACTTGTTTGTTTCAGTTTTAAAATTATTAATTTTTTCTTTTTATTTGTGAAAATAGATTTTTTAAAATCATTTTTTAAAATTTTTTAATTTTTTAATATTTATTTTTTCTAAAATGAAACACTAATTTTAACATCTTATAATCTAATTTTATAAATATTTTATGGATTAGATGGATCATCAAAATGATAAAATAATTCACATATTATTATTGATATTATTATTGTATGAAATTTATCAATATTTTATTTATGATTTAATATATTTTAAAATATTTCAAATATTAAATATTTTGTGTTAGATTATCTAGGTTTGTGAGTTGACAATATTTTTTTTTGAATATCACATTGTTTTTATTTAATTTAGCATGAGTGTTATAATATTTTAAGGGTTAAAAAGTAAATTAATTTTAAAATCCCTCCCCTCCCCTCCTGAACCAAACATATTTCTGATAAAAAATCCTCCATCCCCTTCCCTCCCACTCTTTTGAACCAAACATACTTTTAATTAAAATATCTCTCCTCCCCTCCCCTCCCTTCCCCTCCCCTTTATTAAAATTCCTCCCCTCGCCTCCCCTCCGTTGAACCAAACGGACCCTTAGCCAAAATCATAATTTTTTTATAAAATTGTATTTAAAAATGACTTTTATAGAAATCTATTTGAAATAGCTTCAAAATTAAATAAATTTAATTTTTATGAAATTTTTTTCTCTATAAACTAATGCTCTCTTTAAAATTACTAGAAGCTTAAAACTAGAAGCTCTCTAAGTACAACGTTTGAAGAAACTACTTAAACTTTTATTTTTTTAAGAAAAGTTAGACAAAAGATATTTTTATTAACTCAACATGAAGAAATTCCAACTCAATAATAACACATAAGTGTGCAGCAGATGTGATCCATATTACTTTATTATCATTAGAGAAATTCTCCTGAAAAAGAATTTGTGTGACGAATCAATTGTTAACACTGTCTAGTCATTTCATTAATTCATATATAAAGCATCCTCCATTTCCATAAGAATGTCCAGATTCATCAAATTCAAACAAAACTCCACCACCTCTTTCCATTTTGCCACCTCAATTTTGTACATTTTCACACACGTCTATATGCATGGTTCAGCATGGCCAAATGTTGGTGCATGTTAATTATATAACTTTCCTTCTATATCTATAAATACCCTCTCATATCACTGCACTTAATTCATCCACACAACAAGCTAAGTGAAACATTAGTTCAAATCAACATGGCTGCTATTACAATGAAAGCTTCATTCCCACTTTTGATGTTGCTGGGAATTGCTTTACTAGCGTGTGTCTCTTCTAGATCTGATCAAGAGAATCCATTTATCTTCGAGTCTAACAGGTTTCAAACTCTTTTTGAAAATGAAAACGGTCACATCCGTGTTCTCCAAAAGTTTGACCAGCAATCCAAAATATTTGAAAATCTTCAAAACTACCGTCTTTTGGAATATAAGTCCAAACCTCACACCATATTTCTTCCCCAACAAACTGATGCCGATTTCATCCTTGTTGTCCTCAATGGTAATGTATTATTTATCAAATTAAATATTTAAAATTAATCACACATAATTTATTTAAAATGAACGGTATTTATTACTTTACGTGTTTGTTTTCTAAGAATAAATTAAATTAAATTTAAAAATATAATGTTGACTGTAATTTTCAGGAAAAGCTATACTCACAGTGTTGAAACCCGACGATAGAAACTCCTTCAACCTTGAGCGTGGAGACACGATAAAACTTCCTGCTGGCACCGTTGCTTATTTGGTTAACCAAGATGACGACGAAGATCTTAGAGTATTAGATCTTGCCATTCCCATAAATAGACCCGGCCAACTTCAGGTAATATAGTCAGTTAATGTTTACCTTTTCTCGTATCAAATATGGTTTGCGCGTTGGTGTATAAAAAAATTTAGGGATCTCTACCATAACAATTGCGATTGTATTTATATCT
Source organism: Vicia villosa (assembly GCF_029867415.1). NCBI lineage: Eukaryota > Viridiplantae > Streptophyta > Magnoliopsida > Fabales > Fabaceae > Vicia > Vicia villosa. Next base: position 204,336,702 of record NC_081182.1, read on the forward strand.
ATTTTACTGTAAAGATTTTCTAATGATCTTAACATTATATTTTGTCCTTTTCAACAGTCTTTCTTATTGTCTGGAAATCAAAACCAACCTTCCATCTTATCTGGGTTCAGCAAGAACATTCTACAGGCTTCCTTCAATGTAAGCATAAAACACACAATTTCTTCAATTTTTTATGTATCTGTTTTGTTTTCTATATGTATGATAATATTCACTTTTTGTTTGTATATGATGTAAAAAACTATAGACCGATTATGAAGAGATAGAGAAGGTTCTTTTGGAAGGGCACGAGAAAGAGACACAACAAAGAAGAAGCCTCAGGGATAAGAGGCAGCAGAGTCAAGAAGAGGATGTAATAGCCAGATTATCAAGGCGACAAATTGAGGAATTGAGTAAAAATGCAAAGTCTAGCTCCAAAAAAAGTGTATCCTCTGAATTTGAACCATTTAACTTAAGAAGTCGCAATCCTATCTATTCCAACAAGTATGGCAAATTCTTTGAAGTCACCCCAGAGAAAAATCCACAACTTCAAAACTTGGATATACTTGTTAATTCTGTTGAGATTAAGGAGGTATGGTAACATTATTTTATACTATGGGAAACTAACTATATTACACACCGAGATTTCACTTGATCAAATTTCAATTGTTCTAAATGATTTGATTTTTTCCCATTGAAGTTATATTGTCAAACTTTTGTTATTAAGTTGACATCTTATAAGTAACTAAGTTTTATATACTAAATAACATGCTTTGTGTATAGAACATATACCAAAAATATTTATTTAATTATTCTTTAAAAATTAAATTCCAGGGATCTCTATTGTTGCCACACTACAATTCGAGGGCCATACTAATAGTAACAGTTAACGAAGGAAATGGATATTTTGAACTTGTGGGTCAAAGAAATGAAAACCAACAAGGGGGGAGAAAAGAAGACGACGAAGAAGAGGAACAAGTGGAAGAAGAGATAAACAAACAAGTGCAAAATTACAAAGCTAAGTTGTCTCAAGGAGATGTTTTTGTAATTCCAGCAGGTCATCCAGTTGCCGTAAGAGCTTCCTCAAATCTCAATTTGCTTGGATTTGGTATCAATGCTGAGAACAACCAAAGGAACTTTCTTGCAGGTATATCATATTATCACTCAATCACTCTCTCTATATATATTAATTTTATGTATGTATTTTAAAAGTCTGGTTCTATTAAATCAAAGAGAAAAAAATTTATCAAGATGTTCTTTTTTTCCGGTGATTGAAAATTTGAAGGCGAGGAGGACAATGTGATTAGCCAGATACATCGACCAGTAAAAGATCTTGCATTCCCTGGATCAGCTCAAGAGGTTGATAGACTATTAGAAAATCAGAAACAATCTTACTTTGCAAATGCTCAACCTCAGCAAAGAGAGAGAGGAAGCCATGAAACAAGAGATCGCCTATCTTTGATTTTGGATGCTTTTTAATGAATGAGCAAATAATATGCATGTATGCTATCAAGATATATAGCTCATAGTGAGCAAAGAATAAAACAATCTTCTCTGGTAACTATAATTATATTTCCACTTTTGTACTACGAATCAATAAATAAAGAGTATTTTAATGATCCTCTTAACTACTATATTTTTTTTAGTAATACTCTTTTATACTAGTATGAGTATGATCATTCTTTTTCTTTAAAAATGAGTATGTATTATTTAATGAACCGTACATAACTAATTAAACCCTTAAATTATAATTTAAGGTATAATTTGATAATGCAATTAAAAATGGGCCTGTATATGCCACTTTTAGTATTTTTCCATAGATAATTTTGTAAATCCTAAAGAAAAATCACATAGGACAATTAAAAAAATTTAAATCGCATCCCAATAAGAATTGTCATACTACGAGCAAACGACAAATGTTATAATAGTATGGGCTTAAAGTTCATAACAAAAATATATAACGATCGTTTATTAAAAAAGTCAATAAATAAAAGTATCACACATAAATAACATTAAAGCTATTGTAAAAACTTGATATCTCATATCTATGATCTGTGAGATACATTCATCAGTGTATTAATAGGATCTAAAAAAAATTACTATTAAAACTAAAGAAAAATATAATATTAAAAAACTTAGAAGACAATGAAAACTAACTAATATTTTCATTGATTTATTTGACATCTTCGAATGTGTCAAAGACATTACATACATATAATGCTAATAATGGATAGTCAAATAAAAGATTTAAAACTAAAAAAAGATTATATCAGTAAAATAAAATAAGTTAATAACTAATAAAAATTATACTTCTAATTTATTATCTAAGTTGATTACTTACTGATAATTTAAACTATATCATCTACTAACGTAATAGTCCCTATGGATTAATGTTATCTTATTTGACCATAAAACACTTCATGTACTACCAATGACTCTTTATTTCATCATAATCCCAAAGTTGTCTATAACGACCTATTCCTTAATGGGATAAAGGACATATCATAACTTATCTAATATTACGCACTCCATAGAGCCTCTCACCTAACATGAGCTAATTTTCTCACCACCATAAACACCGCAATACAGGGTCTCTCGATACTTCAGGAAATCCCTAACCACCGTAATGAAGTTTCATGTCTCTGATACAGTAAGGGAGGGGAACTCTATATGGTTTTCTTACTTGTACTTTAAGATTTACTTTGTCTTTAATCTTATATTTGAGTCGCATTCTCAATTGCGCATCTTTAAGGATAAAGTTTGGATCTGTATTTTAGCATGCATAATTTAAAATATTAATGTTTGCAAGTAGTTGTATTTTTGGAACAAGAACCATAATTAAAATTTATTCAAGTCATGTAAAAGTAAATTCTCAAAAATATCTTTGGAACTTGAATTTTTGAGATTTTGGATGTCTGATTCGAATCACACAATCCCCTGAGTCGAATCAAACCAGGCAACAAGAACTAGGTATTTGTGTAATCTTGTGATTTGAATCATGACTTACAATAGATTCTAATAATGCACTATGTGAGTCGAATCGTAGTTTGTACATGAGTCAAATCATAGATCCTTCTTTAGCGACTGCCAAGTTTGAGTTCAATCATGACCAACTATGACTCAAATCACAACTGTAACACCATAAGCCTCGAATATTAATTTAAAAGAATATTCAACACTTTAGGATGTTACTCAAAACAAAACATGCATACCATCTCAATTTATTGACATACTCGTAGAAGGATTTCCAATAATAATATAACTACAATAATCTCTTCAACTGAAATAATTAATGAAAATAAAATGATCCAAAATCATTAACTCAAAACAAATAAAATGCATTGTTTCCGATGTTACAAATCAGATCAGAGCATAAAATGCCTTGTTCTGTGAAATTAGACAACGCTTGAAAATTGTCCCCATAAGTATTATAGAGGACATTTGTGAGGTGTTACGAGAATTATCTTTGCATCACACAAGAATCATTGCCTAAACTTTTTTTAGGAAATAATTTTCACACGTTGCATATAAAAGTGTTGATAGAAGCAATAAATGTTGTAGTGATGAGTTTCGTCGCTAGATGAAGAATCCATCTATGTTAAAAAAACAACAACAAAAGATTTAACCAATCTTAAAAAAGATATATAAAAAATAACAATAATGTGTCTAATGCACATTCATCAACAACAATAATGTTTCTAATACATATTCAACAACGACAACGTATAAAAAACAATAACATGACAATTGTGTCTTATATACATTCAGTAACAACGTCATATAAACTACAACAAGAACAACAATGTGTCTAGCATACATTTAATAGCAACAACATTAAACATTCAACAACAACAACACTGAATATCAACAACAAAATAAGTTCATCAACAACATAAGTGACTGTATATGAACTTACAACATCAACAACATTTAACAACAATAACAGCAACATTCAACAACGACATTCAAGTTCAAAAAAAACAATAACTTAAACATGAACAACAACAACGTAAACATCAACAACAAGAACATAAATGTATCTTACATGCATGATGAATGATTTACGTAATAGAAATATGACGAATAAGTAAAAGAGTTTTGTCCTCCTTTGTTTGTCTTCCTACTCTGACATTTTTTTGTTGTTTAGTAAAAGAGAAAATCAAGAACGAACCATAGTTACATCGATTTTTGTTGATTTGTATACCAGAAATCTAAGAAAAACGACAGTAATGGCATTGTAAATTAACCAAAGAACGAAAGATTTTGATTGCATGTTTCATTTTGTTAATGAAGATGAAAAAATGGGTTCAACTTGCCCTTGATGTTTTATTGTTGAAAGGTTCCTCAACAATGAAATGAAAAAATGGAAACTAAATAGATAAGTTAAATTTTAATTCTTGTTTGAACCAACTGACGTGATATCTGATCTATTTAATTAAATTTTAAAAAATGCGTCAATTTTCTACCAGTACAAAATTTAAAAATAGTAATGAATTGTGGAATATTTTCTTCCTCCCTTCTGAAACCCCTAATAAAACAGACTCTTACTGATGGTATGGATCTCTTTCAGCTAAAGTAGAGTTCCTGAATATTGTTGATGTTATTGAATGACAATTTGTTTTCTTGGAAAATTTGAAGTATAAATGTTGGGGCCTTTAATTGACCGTGTTGTTCTGTTCATACTTTGCAGGACCAGGACCGTGTGCTCGTCGGATTTTTTACATTTCGTGCTTATATTCAGATTTAGTAAGTGTTAGAGATGAGTTAATTAGAAACAATTTCATGTGATTTGCAACTCAATCCACCAATGTAATGTGTCATCAATCCAGTTTCAAATCAAACTATCAGCTCTACTTAACAACAACAAAGACAAACTTGATTCATATAACAACGTCATCATCGTCAACTAATATTAAGCAAAATGAACCAACATCCACCAAAGAAACTCAAACACAGTCATTATCAAAATAATGTATTCATAAAACTGTTCACACAATAATGTATTCATACCTATATGAATAGTTGCTGAATATAAAATTGACACAATTCCACTTTGATTTCGTCCAACTTAAGTCTCGTGTAAGAAGCAGCATAGAAGTCATCAAAGTACTACATAAAAAAACATAATATGAATGATTTAGTTAAAGGTAATAAATTATAAGAAATTATCTTAAGTTATAAATCCATACCGTGATTGGAATCTCTAATTGATTCGTTTGAATGATTTCTTTCATAAACCTCAAAACAAAGTATCTGCAATCTGAACTGTTTCGCTGTTGTGGATACTACATAGAAAAATAAATAAGATTTAATAGTTGTCTTGTTTTATCAAGTAGCATAACTATTATAAGCAAAATTATGAAAATTAATGTACCTGCACTTTGATCCAAGTAATACCTTTTAGGTCAAAGCTCATAACATATTTCTTCAAAACTACCGTCTTTTGGAATATAAGCCCAAACCTCACACCATATTTCTTCCCCAACAAACTATGCCGATTTCATCCTTGTTGTCCTTAGTGGTAATGTATTATTTATCAAGTTAAATATTTAAAATTAATCACACATAATTTATTTAAAATGAACGGTATTTATTACTTTACGTGTTTGTTTTGTAAGAATAAATTAAATTAAATTTAAAAATATAATGTTGACTGTAATTTCCAGGAAAAGCTATACTCACAGTGTTGAAACCCGACGATAGAAACTCCTTCAAACTTGAGCGTGGAGACACGATAAAACTTCCTGCTGGGACCGTTGCTTATTTGGTTAACCAAGATGACGACGAAGATCTTAGAGTATTAGCCAATCCCATAAATAGACCTGGCCAACTTCAGGTAATAAAGTCAGTTAATGTTTACCTTTTCTCATATCAAATATGGTTTGCGCGTTGTTGTATAAAAAAATTTAGGGATCTCTACCATAACATAACTACAACAATTGCGATTGTATTTATACCTATTTTACAATAAAGATTTTCTAATGATCTTAACATTATATTTTGTCCTTTTCAACAGTATTTCTTATTGTCTGGAAATCAAAACCAACCTTCCATCTTATTTGGGTTCAGCAAGAACATTCTACAGGCTTCCTTCAATGTAAACATAAAACAAACAATTTCTTCATTTTTTATGTATCTGTTTGGTTTTCTATATATATGTTAATATTCACTTTTTCTTTGTATATATTGTGAAAAAATATAGACCGATTATGAAGAGATGGAGAAGGTTCTTTTGGAAGGGCACGAGAAAGAGACACAACAAAGAAGAAGCCTTAGGGATAAGAGGCAGCAAAGTCAATAAGAGGATGTAATAGCCAAATTATCAAGGCGACAAGTTGAGGAATTGATTAAAAAAGAAAACTCTAGCTCCGAAAAAAGTGTATCCTCTGAATTTGAACCATTTAACTTAAGAAGTCGCAATCCTATATATTCCAACAGGTTTGGCAAATTCTTTGAAGTCACCCCAGAGAAAAACCCACAACTTCAAAACTTGGATATACCAGTTAATTTTGTTGAGATTAAGGAGGTATGGTAAAATTATATTAACCATAGGCAACTAACTATATTACACACCTAGATTTCACTTGATCAAATTTCAATTGTTCTAAATGGTTTGAATTTTTCCCATTGAAGTTATATTGTCAAACTTTTGTTATTAAGTTGACATCTTATAAGTAACTAAGTTTTATATACTCAATAACATGTTTTGTGTATAGAACATATACCAAAATATTTACTTAATTATTCTTTAAAAATAATATTCCAGGGATCTATATTGTTGCCACACTACAACTCGAGGGCCATAGTAATAGTAACAGTTAACGAAGTAAATAGAGATTTTGAACTTGTGGGTCAAAGAAATGAAAACCAACAATAGCGGAGAAAAGAAGACGATGAAGAAGAGGAACAAGGGGAAGAAGAGATAAACAAACAAGTGCAAAATTACAAAGCTAAGTTTTCTCAAGGAGATGTTATTGTAATTCCAGCAGGTCATCCAGTTGCCATAAGAGCCTCCTCAAATCTCAATTTGCTTTGATTTGGTATCAATGCTGAGAACAACCAAAGGAACTTTCTTGCAGGTATATCATATTATCACTCATTCACTCTCTCTATATATTCATTTTATGTATGTATTTTAAAAGTCTGGTTCTATTAATTCAAAGAAAAAATTATCAAGATTGTCTTTTTTTCGGATGATTGAAAATTTGAAGGCGAGGAGGACAATGTTATTAGCCAGATACATCAACCAGTGAAAGATCTTGCATTCTCTGGATCAGCTCAAGAGGTTGATAGACTATTAGGAAATCAGAAACAATCGTACTTTGCAAATGCTCAACCTCGGCAAAGAGAGAGAGAGAGAGAGAGAGAGAGAGAGAGAGAGAGAGAGAGAGAGGAAGCCATGAAACAAGAGATAGTATATCTTCAATTTTGGATGCTTTTTAAAGAATGAGCAAATAATATGCATGTATGCTATCAAGATATATAGCTCAGTGAGCAAAGAATAAAACAATGTTCTCTGGTAACTATAATTATATTTCCACTTTTATACTATGAATCAATAAATAAAGAGTATTTTGATGATCCTCTTAACTACTATGTTTTTTTTAGTAATACTCTTTTATACTAGAATGAGTGTGAACAATCTTTTTCTTTAAAAATGAGTATGTATTATTTAATCAACCATAAATAGTTAATTAAACCCTTAAATTATAATTTAAGATATGATTTAATAATGCAATTAAAAATGGGCCTATATATGCCACTATTAGTATTTTTCCACAGCTAATTTTGCAAATCCTAAAGAAAAATCACATAGGAAAATTTAAAAAAATTTAAATCGCATCCCAATAAGAATTGTCATACTACGAGCAAACGACAAATGTTATAATAGTATGGGCTTAAAGTTCATAACAAAAATATATAACGATCGTTTATTAAAAAAGTCAATAGATAAAAGTATAAGACACTAATACCATTAAAGCTAATGTAAAAACTTGATATCTCATATCTATGATCCGTGAGATACATTCATCAGTGTATTAATAGGATCTAAAGAAAAATACTATTAAAACTAATGAAAAATATAATATTAAAAAATTTAGAAGACTATGAAAACTAACTAATATTTTCATTGATTTATTCGACATCTTCGAATGTGTCAAAGACACTACATACATATAATGCTAATAATGGATAGTCAAGTAAAAGATTTTCAAAACTAAAAAAAAAGATATTAACTCAATAAAATTTTAATAAGATAATAACTAATAAAAATTATACTTCTAGTTTATTATCTAAGTTGTTTACTTATTATTAATTCAAACTATATCAACTACTAACGTAATAGTCCCTATGGATTAATGTTATCTTATTTGACCATAAAACACTTTATGTACTACTAACGACTTTTTTATCTCATCACAATCTCAAAGCCCTCTACAACGACCTATTCCTTAATGGGATAAAGGACATATCATAATTTATCCAACATTACGCACACCATAGAGCCTCTCACCTCACGTGAGCTAATTCTCTCACCACCATAAACACCACAATACAGGGCCTCCCGATACTTCAGGCAAGCCCTAACCACCATAATGAAGTTTCATGTCTCTGATACATTAAGGGAGGGAACCTCTGTATGGTTTTTTTACTTATACCTTAAGCTTTACTTTGTCTTTAATTTTATATTTGAGTCGCATTCTCAATTGCGAATCTTCAAGGATAGAGTTTTGAATCTATATTTTAGCATGCATAATTCAAAATATTAATGTTTGAGTATGAATATTATACTTTAAATCAAGTAGTTGGATTTTTGGAACAAGAACCATAATTAAGATTTATTCAAGTCAAGTCAAAAGTAAATTCTCAAAAACATCTTTCGAACATGAATTTTTGAGATTTTAGATGTGTGATTCGAATCACACAATCCCCTGAGTCAAATCAAACGAGGCAAAAAGAACCAGGTATTTGTGTAATCTTGTGAGTCGAATCACAGTTTGTACATGAGTCAAATCATAGATCCTTCTTCAGCCACTGCCAAGTTTGAGTTCAATCATGACCAACAATGAATCAAGTCATAGCTGTAACACCATAAGCCCCGAATATTAATTTAAAAGAATAATCAACACTTTATGATGTTACTCAAAACAAAACATGCATACCATCTCAATTATTCACATACTCGCAGCAGAATTTCAAGTAATACCATAACTTCAATAATCTCTTCAACTGAAATAATTAATGAAAATAACATGATCCAAAATCATTAACTCAAAACAAATAAAATGCTTTGTTTCCGATGTTACAATTCAGATCAGATCATAAAATGCCTTGTTCTGTGAAATTAGACAACACTTGAAAATTGTCCCCATAAGTATGTTAGAGGACATTTGTGAGGTGTTACGAGAATTATCTTTGCATCACACAAGAATCATAGCCTAAAATTTTTTCAGGCAATAATTTTCACATGTTTCATAAAAAGGTGTTGCCATAAGCAATATATGTTGAAGAGATGAGTTTTCGTCGCTAGATGAAGAATCCATCTATGTTAAAAAACAACAACAAAAGATTTAACCAATCTTAAAAAAAATATACAATCAATAACAATAATGTGTCTAATGCACATTCATCAACAACAACAATGTGTCTAATACACATTCAACAACAACAACGTATAAAAAACAATAACATGACAATTGTGTCTTATATACATTCAGTAACAACATCATATAAACTACAACAAGAACAACAATGTGTCTAGCATAAATTCAATAGCAACAACATTAAACATTAAACATTCAACAACAACAACACTGAATAACAATAACATTCAACAACAAAATAAGTTCAACAACAACATAAGTGAGTGTTTAAGAACTTACAACATCAACAACATTCAACAACAACAACAACATCTACATTCAACAACAACATTCAAGTTCAAAGTCAACAATAACATAAACATGAACAACAACAACAACATAAACATCAACAACAAGAACATAAATGTATCGTACATGCATGATGAATGATTTACGTAATAGAAATATGACGAATAAGTAATAGAGTTATGTCCTCCTTTCTTTGTCTTCCTACGTACTCTGACTTTTTTTTATAGTGTAAAAGGGAAACTCAAGAACGAACCATAGTTATATCGATTTTCGTTGATTTGTAAAAGAGAAATCTAAGAACGAATGATGGTGACGGCGTTGTACGTTAACCAAAGATCGAAATATTGTGATTGCATGTTTCATTTTGTTAATGAAGATGAAAAAATGGGTTCAACTTGCTCTGGATGTTTTAGGGTTGAAAGATTCCTCAACGATGAAATGAAAAAATGGCAACTGAATAGATAAGTTAAATTGTAATTCATGTTTCGGAAAAACACATTTCACCACGGTTGTTTGAACCAACCGAAGTGATATCTGATCTATTTAATCAAATTTTAAAAAATACGTCAGTTTATTACAAGTCAAAATTTAAAAATAATAGTGAATTGTGGAATATTTTCTTCCTCCCTTTCAAACCCCCCAATAAAATAGACTCTTACTGAATTGAAGATCATTAAAAAAATCTTGAGAACCTTGCCTCCATTTTTGATGGTATGAATCTCTTTCAGCTAAAGTAGAGTTCCTGGGTTTGAATCCAGTCTTAGATACTCACATAATTAGTCATCTTATTTTAAATGCAAACAGATTTGCTCATATCTCACATATTAAAAGGTAAAAAATGCTTTTAGGGCATATAGGTGACGGGAGGCCAAAATCGTTTGAATTTGAAATAGATAATTACTTTTGTAAATAATCTAAAATAGAAGGGCCAAAATTATACAAATCTATTTTAATTTTAAAAATATTAACTTAAAGATAATTGAATTCAACAAAACAAATATTTGCCACATATATAAAATGTGGACAGCAATAATTTCTTTAGTAACTTACTCATTTTAAAACTTTTAAAATTATAGATGTTGTATTATATTAACGGGAGATATTGACTCAAGCGTTGTGCGGTTTATCTCTCTAATTTGTGTATTTTATATGTTTTGATAACGATTTTTCTGAATGTAATATTGAGTACTTTAATTTTGAACATAAATTTACTTGTGTCCATGAATTTATTTGAATGTACCAGTTTTGTTTAGACACGCTTGCACTTGAAACTATAATCTTAAATTTCATTAGAAAATAAATCAAAGAAGTTTGATCATTATCATACATAATAATAAAGCAAAATGAGTTTATTGGCAATTTTGACAAGTGGCACATTTTTAGACTCCTTATTATTTTAATTGTTTCAACTTAAAGAAATATTTCTATATTTGTTAATTAATTATTTATTATTTAAATAATTCAATTTTTTTTCAAATTATTATTGATTCCCTATTCCCTATGCTCTTGGACGTTATTTTTCAATTTTACTTTAGTTGTTTTATGACTACACAATTTCCATTATCCTTTCCCAAAATATTATTGTTAATTTATTAATTAAATTATTCAATTTTATTTTTCAAATAATACATATTCTCTTGGATAACACCCTTTTAGTTGGTTTATGAACACACAGCTCCCATTAGCTTTTCCCTACTCTTTTCTTTTTGTTATTGTTTTAAATTTATTATTTATTAATTATAATTAATTAAATTAAGCATTGAAAACAAACAAAAATTCTGCCGTTTCACTTTTTTTTTGTATCTCAAAAAATAGGTGCTTCATTTGGTTTCTCAATACAAACCCTTTAAATCTAATTTCTCTTCTCCCAATTCTCAATCTTCATTTCTTCAATTTTCCAAAAAAATTATTTCAATTTCTGTTGATTTTTCTTATATAAATAAAATAAATTTCTTCTCCCATTGATGAAACAGTGGTGAAAGAGGAGAAGAACAAAGGGAATTAGGTGAAACAACGATGTCAAGAGTTGTTAGAAACTTTGATGTTGAAACAAAATTAAGGCCTAGAGTTGTTTGTAACTTCGATTTGAATGAGTCCCCAACCAATCATGTGCTGATGAAATCATTCGCCATGGATGTTTATGTTGAAAGAGAATGAATTATATTCTATTGTGATGTGATTTGATGACAAGATATATATATATATATATATAAGTTTTAAATTCTGATGATTATAAATTTTCATCTTTTGAATTTGTGTTAATCTTGTTTGTGTGAAACTATATATGGATTATTTGCATTAAAGTAGGGTGGAGTTGAGAGTTTGAATTGATGGAAGAATGTCTACCAGTGAGTTTATTCGCAGTAAAGTTTACTGTCAAAGACTATCTTTTCTTATGTAATTAAATAAAATTGTATATGATTTGATCTTATATTGATTAGTTTTGTTTGACACTTTCAATTGTGGACTTTATCATATATTCTTTTTCTACTTGTGTTATTCTTCATTGTTAACCTGGTGTTTTTCTGCATTGTTTTTGAGATTGTGGGATTTAAGGAAACTTTGCATATAACTGACAGAAAAACAAATTTAAAACTTTGTATAAATTGATTTTATTAAACCAGTCACTTAACCAAGTGTCATATTTTATTGGATTTATTTTACTCTATATTGGCTCACTCCATTGTTGTCCACCACAGATCATAAAAATAGATTCATTCAAATATTATGTTTTATAGTGAGATAGGTTATTGGTTACTACAAGAGATGGCAAGGAGAAAGTGTTTGAGTTGGAGAGGCTCTTTCTAGAGATAGTCATTCAAGCTAGAAAGCGCACATTTGAAGTTTTGTTAGATATAAATCCAATGACAAAACATAAAAGGCATGTTTTACATGATCTTTGAATAAAATGTGTTCAAAATATCAATGTAGGATTTTGTAATCCAATTATTATATATAGAACCTCTCTTTATCCTCCTGTTAGATTCTTTGGACACTATTCCTTTTACTCATACTAATGGATACTTTCAAGATTTGTGCTTCCTGCAAACAAAAGTGTTGAAAGTACTCTGTGAAAGAAACTTTGAGATAACCTTTTAGGACAATTGTTTTTTATGTTGCCAAGATGTAGGCTACACATGAAGGATGGGAGGCTTTGGAGAATGCAATATTAATTAACTAATATTAGGCTTACATTACATTATTTGTTTATACTGATTTTAATAATATAACTTTCAAATACTTTTTCATATATATTTTTTTAATTTTATATAATAAGGGTGAATTAAAGATTTAACAAAGAATATTGAAATTCCCCCTCTCTCTTCTATATTTCAAGTTCAAAATATTTAAATTTAGTTTAGAATTTATAAAATCTTTTAAAATTTTGTATAATTAATCTCACAAAATTTTAATTTTCTTTATTTATTTGATGTCACAAATATGATTTCTTAAGATTTTATGCCTTTAATAGTATTTATAACGTGATTAAAGTTAAAACCGATTTTATAAATTTTCATATTTATTTAATAATAATAATAATAATGATAATGTAACTTCCAAATGCTTTTTCATATACTTTTTTAATTTTATATAATAAAAATGAATTAAAGATTCTTACAGAAAAATATAACAGTTCTCCATTTTTTCTATTACTATTGTTATATTTTTTATTATTATTACTATTATTATTATTATTATTATTACTATTACAATCAAATTCTATAATCAATGATAATAATAGTAATAATAATAATAATATAAATTTTAATGTATTTTTTTAATTTTATATAATAAAAATGAATTAAAGATTCTAATCGAGAATATAAAAATCCCCTTTTTTCTAATGATTAAATTTTTAAATAATTTTTCATGTATTTTTTTGTTTTATATAATATGAATGAAGAGGTTGTTTTGTATATTCCAACAACCTCTTCATTAGTAGGAGTGATTTGGTTGACTACTATTTGGTGCATATGGAAGAAGAGGAATGACATTATTTTTAAGAAGGAGAGTTTTTGTTTTACCGAATGTTATGCGAATATTATCATGTTTTCATGGAATTACATGTTAGCTTTCTATAAGCTAGGTGACCTTTGTAATTACCATACTTGGAATATCTTACCTCTCGCTTGTCTCGAGTAGGGAGAGCTTTTCGTTTGTATCCTTGGGCGGAGTATCTATTATACTCCCCTTGATTAATATCATTGCTTATTGAAAAAAAACAATATGTATCAATCCAACTCTTAACATGTCTTTTGACTTATCTATGCATAGAGTAGAATGAAAAATTGAATTTTTATTAAAAATTAAAAAGTGTCTATTCAATTTTTTATGAAGAACGTGAATCGGTTTTAATTGGTATAATAAAGAGAAATATAAGTAATAATTATTAGATTAGTTTAACAATAAAAAATATATAAAGTTAGGAAATAGCAAACTTGCTAAAGAATTACTTTTGCTGTAGTATATTTAATAATTTTATTATATTTAATAATTTTATTATATTTAATAATGATAATTTTAAGAAATAATTATAAATTATTTTTTTTACATAAATTTTTTTATCCCGTGCCACGCACGGGTAGACAGACTAGTTAGATATACTTCAATGTGTTATGGTCTCACTTGTAATCATTAATATATATCTTGTGGTTGCAATTTAAGAAAGAATCACAATATAAGTTTAATTGGGACATTCTTTATATTGCAAGTTGGTATATTATTAATATGACTATGAAAAATTCTTAAAACTTATTATTTTATTTTGTAAGTATTGTATTGTCTAAGGTAAATTTAAATTTAAATAAATTAGTATAAAATGGAATAATATTATATAATTAAAAGACAATGCGTGCTTGGTAGCATATACACTTTTTTTTGAGAGAAAAATATGGATTAAACGGATAAATAAGTTATAAATTCAACTCTTTTCTCTTTAGACAAATAAAAATATCTACTTATATGATAATTAAAAAACATATACATTCGAAAAAACTCTATTTTTAAAATCGAAAAGAATATTTTATTTGAAATTGAATTTTTAAAATTGAAAAATTCTACATTTTACCATAATTAATGGTATGCTTTTAATTGTCATAAAATTAATAAATTTGTGTTGACTTGTAATTATAAATTAGTAGAATATCTGTGTGTTTACAGTAGTAACTTCATTCGTATCTTAAAATTTATTCGATACGATTTTTAAAATCCTTAAAAATTATAATTGTTGTATTATAATAATTCTTATTTTTTAAAAAAATTATGGTTTTTTTATATCTAAAATTGTTAAGTATATTCTTTTATGTTTTTACTGTTTCTAATAGTTTGTCGTATATTTGGATAAATGAAAAACAACTGTGAATAAAATAGATAAATTTTTAATAAAAATGTCATTAACAAATAATAATTTTCTTAGCAGTTACGAGAAAGTCTCACTTAAAATATATTAGACAAATTTAAATCTATAATATATTGGATAAACTTACTAGAAGCTCTACGAAAAAATAATTTTATTTTCAACAACTATAACAGCTATCTTCAAAGCAATTTCATTTTCAATACCAGCGTTTCAATATCTTAAGAGCACAATTTTCTAAAAAATTTACGCAAGAAAAAGTAGGGATTATTAATTTTTTTTTTTGGAAAGTCAGATATTTTGATTAATATGTTGAAAACTTAAATTTAGATGCAACTAAAATATATTGGACAAATTTAAAGCTAGATGCTCTATGAAAAAATAATTTCTTTCAACAACAATTAAATAGATTTAAGAAACTATTTAAACATTTATTTATTTAAGAAAATTTAGAGAAAAGATTTTTTTAATAATTCAACATGAAGTTAGTGTGGATTGCCACCATCTGGTCTTTTTGGTTACTTAGGAATGGAGTGCGTTTTCGGAAGGAAGCTTGGAGCATTAACAACACCGTTTGGAACATAAAGTTTTTGGTGTGGAAATGGTCTTTTTGTGGGAAGATTACCCATCCCAATTACACTTTTTACGAATTTAGTAAGGAGCCCCTTTTCTATTTATCGTAAGGGTAATTGGTTTGTAATTTTTCTTTTTGTCGGGCTTTCCCGCTCTCCTTTGTAATCGGGTTGGAGAACCCTTAGTTCTCCGTTTAATATAATTTCTTGATTAAAAAAAAAAAATAATTCAACATGAAGAAATTCCAACTCAGTAATAACACATAAGTGTGCAGCAGATGTGATCCATATTACTATATTATCATAAGAGAAATTCTCGTGAAAAAGAATTTGTGTGACGAATCAATTGTTTAACACTGTCAGTCATATATAAAGCACCCTCCTTTTCCATAAGAATGTCCAGATTCATCAAATTCAAACAAAACTCCACCACCTCTTTTCATTTCGCCACCTCAATTTTGTATATTTTCACACACGTCTATATGCATGGTACAACATGGACAAATGTTGGTGCATGTTAATTATATAACTTTCTTTTTTATATCTATAAATACCCTCTCATCTCAGTAAACTTTGTTCATCCACAACAAGCAAAGTGAGACCTTAGTTCAAATCAACATGGCTGCTATTACAAAGAAAGCTTCATTTCCACTTTTGATGCTGCTGGGAATTGCTCTACTAGCGTGTGTCTCTTCTAGATCTGATTTAGAGAATCCGTTTATCTTCGAGTCTAACAGGTTTCAAACTCTTTTTGAAAATGAAAACGGTCACATCCGTCTTCTCCAAAAATTTGACCAACGTTCCAAAATATTTGAAAATCTTCAAAACTACCGTCTTTTGGAATATAAATCCAAACCTCACACCATATTTCTTCCACAACAAACCGATGCCGATTTCATCCTTGTTGTCCTCAGTGGTAATTTATTTTTTATCAAGTTAAATATTTAAAACTAATCACTCATAGTTTATTTTTAAAAAACGGTATTTTGTTTTGTAAGGATAAATTAAATTAAATTTTAAAATATAATAATTGTAACTTTCAGGAAGAGCTATACTCACAGTGTTGAAACCCGACGATAGAAACTCCTTCAACCTTGAACGTGGAGACACAATAAAACTTTCTGCTGGCACCGTTGCTTATTTGGTTAACCGAGACGACGACGAAGATCTTAGAGTATTAGATCTTGCGATTCCCATAAATAGACCTGGCCAACTTCAGGTAATCTATATAGCCAGTTAATGTTTACTTTTTCTTATATCGAATATGGTTTGCGCGTTGTTGTAAGAAAATTTGTGGGGATCTCTACCATAACATAACTACAACAATTGCGATTGTATTTATACCTATTTTAGTGTAAAGATTTTCTAATGATCTTAAGATTATTTTTTGTCCTTTTCAACAGTCTTTCTTATTGTCTGGAAATCAAAACCAACCTTCCATCTTATCTGGGTTCAGCAAGAACATTCTACAGGCTTCCTTCAATGTAAACATAACACACACAATTTCTTCATTCTTTATGTATCTGTTTGGTTTTCTATATATATATGTGTTAATATTCACTTTTTCTTTGTATATATTGTAAAAAAATATAGACCGATTATGAAGAGATAGAGAAGGTTCTTTTGGAAGGGCACGAGAAAGAGACACAACAAAGAAGAAGCCTTAGGGATAAGAGGCAGCAGAGTCAAGAAGAGGATGTAATAGCCAAATTATCAAGGCGACAAATTCAGGAATTGAGTAAAAATGCAAAGTCTAGCTCCAAAAGAAGTTTATCCTCTGAATTTGAACCATTTAACTTAAGAAGTAGCAATCCTATCTATTCCAACAAGTTTGGCAAATTCTTTGAAGTCACTCCAGAGAGAAATCCACAACTTCAGAACTTGGATATACTTGTTAATTCTGTTGATATTAAGGAGGTATGGTAAAATGATTTTATATTATAGGAAACTAACTTTATTACACACCGAGATTTCACTTGATCAAATTTTTATTGTTCTAAATGATTTTATTTTTGCATGTTAAAGATATATTGTCAAACTTTTGTTATTAAGTTGACATCATATAAGTAACTATTTTTATATAGTCAATAATATGCATTGTGTATAGAATATATACCAAAAATATTTATTTAATTTTCTTTAAAAATTAAATTCCAGGGATCTCTATTGTTGCCACACTACAATTCGAGGGCCATATTAATAGTAACAGTTAACGAAGGAAATGGAGATTTTGAACTTGTGGGTCAAAGAAATGAAAACCAACAAGGACAGAGAAAAGAAGACGACGAAGAAGAGGAACAAGGGGAAGAAGAGATAAACAAACAAGTGATAAATTACAAAGCTAAGTTGTCTCAAGGAGATGTTTTTGTAATTCCAGCAGGTCATCCAGTTGCCATAAGAGCTTTCTCAAATCTCAATTTGCTTGGATTTGGTATCAATGCTGAGAACAATCAGAGGAACTTTCTTGCAGGTATATCATATGATCACTCATTCACTCTCTCTGTATATTCATTTTATGTATGTATTTTAAAAGTCTGGTTCTATTAAATCAAAGAGAAAATATTATCAAGATATTCTTTTTTTCTGGTGATTGAAAATTTGAAGGCGAGGAGGACAATGTGATTAGCCAGATACATCGATCAGTGAAAGATCTTGCATTCCCTGGATCAGCTCAAGAGGTTGATATACTATTAGGAAATCAGAAACAATCTTACTTTGCAAATGCTCAACCACAGCAAAGAGAGAGAGGAAGCCATGAAACAAGAGATCGTCTATCTTCAATTTTGGATGCTTTTTAATGAATGAGCAAATAATATGCATGTATGCTATCAAGATATATAGCTCATAGTGAGCAAAGAATAAAACAATGTTCTCTAGTAACTATAACTATATTTCCACTTTTATACTACGAAAAAATAAATAAAGAGCATTTTGATGATCCTCTTAACTACTAAGTTTTTTTAGTAATACTCTTATATACTAGTATGAGTATGAATAATCTTTTTCTTTAAAAATGAGTATGTATTATTCAATCAACCATAAATAGTCAATTAAACCCTTAAATTATAATTTTAGTTATAATTTGATAAAGCAATTAAAAATGGGCCTGTATATGCCACTATTAGTATTTTTCCATAGTTAATTTTGTAAATCCTGAAGAAAAATCAAATAAAAAAATTTTAAAAAAAAATTTAAATTGTATTCCAATAAAAATTGTCATACTACGAGCAAACGACAAATGTTATAATAGTATGGGCTTAGACTTCGTAACAAAAATATATAACGATTGTTTATTAAAAAAGTCAATAAATAAAAGTATAAGACACTAATAACATTAAAGCTAATGTAAAAACTTGATATCTCATATCTATGATCCGTGAGATACATTCATTAGTGTATTAATCAGATCTAAAGAAAAATACGATTAAAATTAAAGAAAAATATAATATTAAAAAATTTAGAAGACTCTCAAAACTAACTAAGAAAATATAAAATATTTTCATTGATTTATTTGACATCTTCGAATGTGTTAAAGACACTACATATATATATATATATATATAATGCTAATAATGGATATTCAAGTAAAAGATCCAAAACTAAAAAAAGATTAACTCAATAAAATTAAAATAAGATAATAACAAATAAAAATTATACTTCTAATTTATTATATAAGTTATATACTTACTGATAATTCAAACTATATCATCTTCTAATGTAATAGTCCCTATGCATTAATGTTATGTTATTTGACCATAAAACACTTTATGTATTAAAGACTTTTTTAATTCATGATCACAATCCCAAAGCCCTCTAGAATGACCTATTTCTTAATGGGATAGAGGACATATCATAACCTATCCAACATTACGCACACCATAGAGCCTCACACCTCAACGTTTGCTAATTCTCTCCCCACCATAAACACCATAATACATGGCCTCTCGATACTTCAGGCAAGCCAAACCACCATAATGAAGTTTCATGTCTCTAATACATTAAGGGTGGGGACCTCTATATGGTTTTTTTACTTGTACTTTAAGCTTTAGTTGGTCATTAATCTTATATTTGAGTCGCATTCTCAATTGCGCATCTTTAAGGATAGAGTTTTGAATCTGAATTTTAGCATGCAAAATTCAAAATATTAATGTTTGAGTATAAATATTATACTTTAAATCAAGTAGTTGAATTTTTGGAACAAGAACCATAATTTAGATTTATGCAAGTCATGTCAAAAGTAAATTCTCAAAAACATCTTTGGAACTTGAACTTTTGAGATTTTGGATGTGTGATTCGAATCACAAACCCCCTGAGTCAAACCAAACGAGGCAATAAGAACCAGATATTTGTGTAATCTTTTGATTTGAATCATGACTTATAGTAGATTCTAATAATGTACTTTGTGAGTTGAATATCAATTTGTACATGAGCCGAATTATAGATTCTTCTTCAGCCACTGTCAAGTTTGAGTTCAATCATGACCAACTATGACTCAAATCAAAGTTGTAACACCATAAGCCCGGATATTATTTAAAAGAATAATCAACACTTTAGGATGTTACTCAAATCAAAATAAAACATGCATACCATCTCAATTTATTGACATACTCGTAGAGGAATTTCAAATAATAACATAACTTCAATAATCTCTTTAACTAAAGTAATTAATAAAAATGACATGATCCAAAATCATTAACTCAAATAATTAGTGAAATTAGACAACGCTTTAAAATTGTCCCCATGAGTATTTTAGAGGACATTTGTGAGGTGTTACGAGAATTATCTTTGCATCCCACAAGAATCATTGCCTAACTTTTTTTAGGCAATAATTTTCACATGTTGCATTAAAAAGTTTTGTCAGAAGCAATAAATGATGAGTTTCGTCGCTAGATGAAAAATCCATCTATGTTAAAAAACAACAACAAAAGATTTAACCAATCTTAAAAAAAAATATACAAACAATAACAATAATGTGTCTAATGCACATTCATCAACAATAACAATGTGTCTAATACACATTCGACAACAACAACATATAAAAAATAATAAAATGACAATTGTGTCATATATACATTCAGTAACAACATCATATAAACAACAACAATAACAACAATGTGTCTAGCATACATTCAATAACAACAACAACACTGAATATCAACAACATTCAACAACAAAATAAGTTCAACAACAACATAAATGAATGTATAAGAACTTACAACAAACAATATTCAAATTCGAAAACAACAATAACATAAACATGAACAACAACAACAACAACGTAAACATCAAGAACAAGAACATAAATGTATTGTACATGAATGATAAATAGTTTACGTAATAGAAATATGACGAATAAGTAAAAGAGTTTTGTCCTCCCTTCTTTGTCTAACTACTCTGAGTTTTTTTTTTGTAAAAAGGGAAACACAATAACAAACCATAATTATATTGATTTTCGTTGATTTGTAAAAGAGAAATCTAAGAACGAACGATAGATACAGCGTTGTACGTTAAACAAAGAACGAAAGATTGTGATTGCATGTTTCATTTTGTTAATGAAGATGAAAAAATGGGTTCAATTTTCTCCTGATGTTTTAGGGTTGAAAGATTCCTCAACGATGAAATGAAAAAATGGCAATTGAATAGATAAGTTAAATTGTAATTCATGTTTCAGAATAACACATTTCACCATGGTTGTTTAAATCAACCGAAGTGATATCTGATATATTTAATTAAATTTTAAAAAATGCGCCAGTTTATTACCAGTCAAAAAATTTAAAAATAGTAGTGAATTCGGGAATATTTTCTTCCTCGCTTCCAAAACCCCTAATAAAACAGACTCTTATTGAATTGAAGATCATTAAAAAAATCTTGAGAACCATGCCTCTATTTTTGATGGTATGTATCTCTTTCAGCTAAAGTTGAGTTCCTAGGTTTGAATCCAGTCTTAGATACTCCCATAATTAGTCATCTTATTTTAAATTCAAGCGGATTTGCTCATATCTCACATATTAAAAGGTAAAAAAACGCTTTTAGGGCATATATGTGTGAATCGAATCACACAATCCCCTTAGTCGAATCAAATGAGGAAATAAGAACCAGGTTTTTGTGTAATCTTGTGATTTGAATCATACCTTACACTATATTCTAATAATGCACTCTGTGAGCCGAATCACAGTTTGTACATGAGTCGAATCATAGATCCTTCTTCAGCCACACTGCCAAGTTTGAGTTCAATCATGACCAACTATGACTCAAATCATAGTTGTAACACCATAAGCCTCGAATATTAATTTAAAAGAATAATCAACACTTTAGGATGTTTCTCAAAACAAAACATGCATACCATCTTAATTTATTGACATACTCGCAGCGGAATTTCAAATAATAACATAACTTTAATAATCTCTTCAACTGAAAGAATTAATGAAAAGAACATGATCCAAAATCATTAACTCAAAACAAATAAAATGCCTTGTTTTCGATGTTACAAATCAGTTCAGAGCACAAAATGCCTTCTTCTGTGAAATTAGACAATGCTTGAAAATTGTCCCCATAAGTATTTTAGAGGACATTTGTGAGGTGTTACGAGAATTATCTTTTCATCCCATAAGAATCATTGTCTAAATGTTTTTTAGGCAGTAAATTTCACATGTTGCATAAAGAGTGTTGCCAGAAGCAATAAATGTTGTAGTGATGAGTTTCGTCGCTCGATGAAGAATCCATCTATGTTAAAAAACAACAACAAAATATTTAACCAATCTTAAAAAAAATACAAATAATAACAATAATGTGTCTAATGCACATTCCTCAACAACAACAATGTGTCTAATACACATTCAATAACAATAACATATAAAAAACAATAAGATAACAATTGTGTCTTATATATATTCAGTAAAACATCATATAAACAACAACAAGAACAACAATTTGTCTAACATACATTCAATAACAACAAACATTAAACAATCAACAACAACAACACCGAATATCAAAAACATTCAACAACAAAATAAGTTCAACAACAACATAAGTGACTGTATAAGAACTTACAACATCAACAACATTCAACAACAACAACAACATCAACATTCAACAACAACATTCAAGTTCAAAAACAACAATAACATAAACATGAACAACAACAACAACAACAACGTAAACATCAACAACAAGAACATAAATGTATCGTACATGCATGATGAATGGTTTACGTAATAGAAATATGACGAATAAGTAAACGAGTTTTGTCCTCCTTTCTTTTTCTTCCTATTCTCACTTATTTTTGTTGTTTTGTAAAAGGGAAACCCAAGAACGAACCATAGTTATATCGATTTTCGTAGATTTGTAAAAGAGAAATCTAAGAACGAACGATAGTGACGACGTTGTACGTTAACCAGAGAACGAAAGATTGTGATTGCATGTTTCATTTTGTTAATGAAGATGAAAAAATGGGTTCAACTTGCTCTGGATGTTTTAGGGTTGAAAAGTTCCTCAACGATGAAATGAAAAAATGGCAACTGAATAGATAAGTTAAATTGCAATTCATGTTTCAGAATAACACATTTCACCACGGTTGTTTGAACCAACCGAAGTGATATCTGATCTATTTAATTAAATTTAAAAAAATGTGTCAGTTTATTACCAGTCAAAAATTAAAAAATAGAAGTGAATTATAGAATATTTTCTTCCTCCCTTCCAAAACCCCCCAATAAAAGAGACTCTTACTAAATTGAAGATCATTAAAAAAAATTGAGAACCTTGCCTCCATTTTTTATGGTATGGATCTCTAGGTTGGGCAAACTTGGATGCCCCTACTCCCAACAAATTGCTGGTCGGGATTGTGAAACTATCGCTGTTTGGTCATAAGGATAATAGTTCTTATCTTATTAGGCCTTGGACGGCAGACCCGGGGGTTACCCGCGCGCGATTGGCAGTGGCATAACCAAAAGAGAAGTAGGGGAGACAAGGTATAACGCTGGGTAGCGCAGCGCATCTATTTCGGGTTTACCAAAGTAGAGTTCCTGGGTTTGAATCCAGTCTTAGATACTCACATAAATAGTCATCTTATTTTAAATTCAAATAGATTTGTTTATATCTCACATATGTAAATGTTTTTAAAATTATAAAACTCTATTTTTAAAATCGAAAAAAATATTTTATTTGAAATTGAATTTTTAAAATTAAAAAGTTCTACATTTTACCATAGTTAATGGTATGCTTTTAATTGTCATAAAATTAATAAATTTGCGTTGACTTGTAATTATAAATTAGTAGAATATCTATGCATTTGCAGTAGTAAGTTCATTCGTAACTTAAAATTGATTCGATACGATTTTTAAAATCCTTAAAAATTATAGTTGTTGTAGTATAATAATTCTTATTTTTGAAAAAAATTATAGTTTTTTTATATCTAAAATTGTCATGTATATTCTTTTATGTTTTTACTGTTTCTAATAATAATTTGTCGTATATTTGAAAAAATAAAAAACAACTGTGAATTAAATAGATAAATTTTTACTAAAAATGTCATTAAAAAATAATAGTAATTTTCTTAGCAGTTACGAGAGAAAGTCTCGCTTAAAATATATTAGAAAAATTTAAAACTATAATATATTGGATAAACTTAAAACTAGAAGCTCTACGAAAAAATAATTTTATTTTCCACATCTATAACAGCAATCTTGAAAGCATTAGCATCTCAAAGCAATCTCATTTTCAATACCAGCGTTTCAATAACTTTTTTTTAATTGGCAAAGGAATTAAAAAGGAGCATAAGGGGTGCTCCACCCGATTATAAAGGCAAAAACAGACCGCTATTTAAAACAAGAAAGCAGAAGAATATGCCATGAATGGAAATTACAATTAGAATCAAGGATAGATAAGACTAGATTGTAACCACATCCATGCTCTCGAAACGATATCCGACCAACACTAATGAAAACTAAATTTCACCTTGTTGAAAATAATATCGTTACGTTTACACCAAATACTCCAACACGTTGCTAACCAAATTGCCCCCATTATCTTCCTCGATACACCATTCTTCATCTTTTCATAAGCAAAAGGAAAATTCAAGAATTCATCCAAAGAGAGATTCTCACTCACTCATAACCATTCAAACACCTTCACCCAAATACCTTTCACCACCCGACACACGTCTAATAGGTGCTTCAAACTTTCAATCTCCGAAGAGCAAAAAACACAAAATGACCCAGAATCATCTAAAATTCCCTGCTTGAGCAAATGATCCTTCGTTGCAATTATGTTATGAATTATCCTCCACCCAAAGAAAAGGAATTTTGAAGGGGCAATAACCTTCCACATGAACACCGAAGCCTTAACAATAGAATGCTGTAAAGAAATTCCGGATAGTTTTGCAAAGAACCAGCGGTAACACGAACTAACCGTGAATGTCTCCTCCGAATTAAGACTCCACAAGAAGTCATCCTTATCACTGGCAGAAGGAGCTGATAGCGAAATAACATCCTGGAGATGTTGCCATGCTGCCACGGTGCTGCTGCTATTGCTAGGATAGAGGATAGCGTCCCTCTGCCACTGCCAACCAGAGCTGCTAGTTCGGCCAGCCTCTGCCACTGTCATTCCATCGTCTAAAGCCATGGCGTACAGTTCTGGAAAAATAAGCATAAGAGGCTTAGAATCAACCCAACTGCCATACCAAAAAGGCATGTGTCTTCCATCTCCAAACTTGAAATTAACAGCACCTGAAAAGTTATGAAAGAACAACATCTCATAGTGTGTCTAATACACATTCAACAACAACAACATATAAAAAACAATAACATAACAATTGTGTCTTATATACATTCAATAACAACATCATATAAACAACAACAACAAGAACAACAATGTGTCTAACATAGATTCAATAACAACAAAATTAAACATTCAACAACAACAACACCGAATATAAAAAACATTCAACAACAAAATAAGTTCAACAACAACATAAGTGACTGTATAAGAACTTACAACATTAATAACATTCAACAACAACATTCAAGTTCAAAAACAACAATAACATAGACATGAACAACAACAACAACAACGTAAACATCAACAACAAGAACATAAACGTATCTTACATGCATGATGAATGGTTTACATACTAGAAATATGACGAATAAGTAAAAGAGTTTTGTTCTCCTTTCTTTGGCTTCCTACTCTGACATTTTTGTTATTGTTTTGTAAAAGGGAAACTCAAGAACGAACCTAAATACCTTGCTATTTATGGTTCATCTGACCCCGAGTGAGGCCATAGAACTATACTTGGCGTTGCGTGTTAGGTGAATGAGGATTAGCATCTACAAGGAGTGTTAGCGGGATGATCGCAATTGTATTTGTTGTTTGGAACCATGGTATTCCTATCCGAAATGGATTATCCTTATAATCTCTTATGCATGCACTGTGAGGGTGACTACGTGCATGGCATAGCAACTCGAGCTGAAATCTTAACTCTTCGTGTATGGATTGTTGCCTTCCGAGTAAGTAAACCTTGAATGTGTAGCACTCTTAGATTTCAGCATCCTGAGGAGTGTGATTTGAAGGATTTGAGGAACAATGACCCCAGTAGAGACCTGTTTAGACACCTGTCGGTTGTAACTATAGGATACGCATGTAGATCGTTATGCGCTGCTGAGGTAGGTTACTTGAGTACATGGCCTCAGATTTGGACCACCATATGTTAGTACTACCAGACAGGTATAATGCCACAATATCACTATCATGTACGGGGTGCGGAAATCATCCTTCTTGATAGATGTGGGATGATGTTGCTTTAGAATTCAAGGAAGGAGTCTGACTTAGTACTCATGATAAGCGGATCCAAACTCTCATATGGTATGTCTGATAAGGATCCAAATGTCGCGCACTTGGTTACTCATTGAGGGTGTGTTGTGTAACCTATGTAGACCGGTTGTTACTACTTATGGATTCCCTGTACACGGGAATGGGTCTGCATATATGTTTGTTTGTACTATTTGTGCACTTGTGAGATGATAACTCTAATGGTGGGCGATTCATATGTTTGCTCCGTACTTGCACCAGATGAAAGGATAAACCTCGGACCAATGGTAGACTCGGTTTTACTAATGCATGTACACTGTAGAGCCGAGTGGACTCATAGGATAGGAGGACTCATTGAGACTTAGTAATCTTACTCCTATTATCTTATCATTTTCAGGTGCAGTTTAGAAGTGTCTAATTAGTAGCAAGATTGGATTGAAGATTTTGAAGTGGTGATGGCTCGAAGACCTTGTCAGGTCTCATCTTCCGCTGTAGATCCATTGAAGACGCATGTTTTATACCTTCTTGTACAAATTTCGTGTTGTATTTAATATAGATCTTCTTGTATTTTTGGCTTTTGTATGTACTCAATATCAATTTTAAACGTCGCATGCATAAAATACTAGTCAATTATGTGTGGGGTGTCACAATAATGATTACTAATATATTTCCGGTGAATGAACTTATTCCCTAGCCACATATGGCTCAATTTCTTAGTTTTCTTGATATATTATCGCTAAAATATGAATGTCTAAACGGACATTGAAAAAACTTATTTCAAATAGAGGTAAACTCTACTATCAATTCAGATAAACTAATTTTTATCACCATTTAAATTATTGAATGTATACATGACAATGACCCACTAATACATCATTTTAATTATGTTTTTTTAAGATATCATAGTATTTTCTTCTATTTATGTTTTTTTCTCCTAACCACCAAACCACTTAAGAATCCATGGACACGACCGTGCATCGCAGGGGTCACAATCTAGTATATATAAACCTAAGATTGTCACAAATGTGTCATCATGATGCAACTCAATACAAAAAAAAAATGAAACGAAACAAAGATAACCAAAAAAAGTTTACATGTAAACATGATTTCTTTTTTAATATACCAATATACACGCACAGATTGACAAGCCAAGTCTCTTTCGTGCAATTTTCCTTTCCTCTAACAAGAGTAGAGAACCACTCCCACCCAACATTCTTAGTAACTAACAATATTTCAATAGGATTCCATACACAATTTTTTAACACCACCTTATTTCTACCCAATCAAATACACCAACAAACTAAAAGGCATAAAAAAGCAATAAAAGAATATTTAACAGCTCCACCCAAAATGCGGCGAATGCGGTCCACCACATCAACCCCCAAAACGGCTCCATGGGTGCCAACCATGGCCCTTCTATTCTCCTCCATTGTCAAGCCCAACCAAGCCAGCACCTCCTAATAATAATAATAATAATAATAATAATAATAATAATAATAATAATAATAATAATAATAATAATAATAATAATAATAATAATAATAATAATAATAATAATAATAATAATAATAATAATAATATTCAACCACCATATATATAATATATGATAATATAATATTTAGCTAATAATATTAAAATAATAATAATACTATTAATATAATATACAACAATAACTATTATAAAAATTATAATCATTTCTCTGAATTTTCTAATTATAATTATCTATTGTGTTTATAATTAATAAAAATTATAATTTATTATTCAACCACCACTAATAATAATAATATGAATAACAAATAATAATACAATATTCAAATAATAATAGTTAAATAAAATATTAATAAAGTTAATATAATATTTAGCTACGACTATTAAAAATAATATTATTTATAAAAATTATAATTATTTTTCTATTATACAAATATATATATATATATATATATATATATATATATATATATATATATATATATATATATATATATATATATATAAATAATTTATTAAATTGACATTATATTAGTAATATTTAGTAATATATGAAACATAAATGTAACAATCATCTAAAAAGATAACCAAAAAAATATATTTTAACGAATTGAAGTAGTGAAAATATTATAAAAGTAATGATTTAGAAATATAACTAAAGATTAACTATGATAGTTTAAAGTTTATAATTATTTTATTTTAATATTTGAATAATATAAAATAAAGATATTTTTTAATTTTATTTATAAATAAATTTTCTTAATTTATATTAAAATATTTATTAATTCTTTTTATAGTATGTTAAACTTTAAATTTAATTTTTAATTTAAGTGGACGGACTTTTAATTTAATTTTCTACTAAAAATAATCTTTAAATAATAAATTATCATTTTCTAAAAGGGATTTCAAAGTTGTAATTGAATTAATAAACTATTCTCTTGCGACAACGGACGATTACAGGTTTGAAATCCGATATCAGACACGAGACAGAGGGCGACACCTCAAACTTAATTTTTTTTGCGAAAACTATTCTCTTGTTATATTAATAAACTTCAATTTGCATCAGTAGCAATGATATATTTAAATTACGTTATAGTTTCTCGTTATTTAAATTGAATTAAACCGCTTATTTTTAATTACACACAAACAAACTGATCGTGTCGCCTTAGATGAACACAAAAGTAACAGATATCGGTAATTAGTGATTAATCTCTATGTGATCGATAATCTTTTATAGTAAATTCAATAAAATTGTGCACTTGCGGACTAAGGGTTGTAAGTAGACATCAATATTATTTTCTGGTGTTTTTTTACTACGAATCATCATTTATATTATAAATGATGTATGCTTCAAGCATACACATGGAGGAGTATTATATGGAATGAGAACAACTGACAAACTACTATTATTTGCATTCATCACATCAAATGGATTAAAATCATATATAGCCAATGCAAGACCCACATTTCGCAGATTTGATGCAAACGAAGTATGTGTAAGTCAAATTTCTTCTTAGCTTCTGAATTTTTAGGATGCCTCAACATTCTATCATTGTTATTATATGCTTCATATGTTTCATGCCATCTCATATCCTCCGCCATATTTGACAACAAAAATAATCTCTATAATTGGGATTTCAATGGAAAATAACAAAGAATCTTAGCAGAAATTTCCTTTTATTTCAATGGAAAATAACCTCTTCATTTGATTTCCATTTTGCAAGTGTTACAATTTTTGCAAAACAATCCTTAAAGAGTTTTCATATTGCTCAAAAATCTACACAGATTGTTATATTCTATTACAATATAAATACAATCAATAACTCATACAATGTAGATACATTAAAGTGCATGAACTAATTTCTCAATATTCATAGGAAAACATATATGTCTTCCACCAAAACACCTATTTGCCAATATTTCATTTGCAGCTTCAGTATTATGGGCAAAATCGTAAAAATAATATTCCTTTCGATTTTCACAAGGTTTTCCTCCTTCCACAACACATGAATCCCAAATATTTGTCAAACCTAAACATTAAAAAATGTAAGTGTTACTTAACAATAAAATATTACATGTGACAATGTTTTTACTAGAGAAATTAGTAATTTATTAACTCACCAAATTTTTCAGGGGAATTTTGTATTTTCCTGAACAATTTAAAACTGTCCAAAATAGTGAATAGTGATCCTGAGAGTTTGAATTTAAATTTCAACTCTAGAAGCTTTCTTGGGAGTTTGTTTGTGAAGAGCTTAACTACTTGATTAATAACTTCATTGCAATTTTGAGAATGTGGTGTTTTTATGATAAAACTTGGGATACAACCAATTGGACCAATGCCAATTATCACAAATTTTCTTCCACCTAAATCATAAATTTTCTGAAGAAAAAAAGTTAGTAAAAAATTGATTTTTTATTAGAAAATATATATATGAATCTCATTTTCAATTTTTCTGAAATTTTGGTCTTTTTCTAGTTTATTACAACTTAACACTATGAAATATTAAAAATGAGATTCATTGCAATAAAGTTTATCGCATTCATG
Organism: Vicia villosa; assembly: GCF_029867415.1. Lineage (NCBI taxonomy): Eukaryota > Viridiplantae > Streptophyta > Magnoliopsida > Fabales > Fabaceae > Vicia > Vicia villosa. Next base: position 204,367,338 of record NC_081182.1, read on the forward strand.
CATTCGACATTTTTCGGTCCTTAGATCAAAATAAAATAAAAATTAATTTAAATATCATTTGTAATTTATAATAAGCAAAAAAATATTTAACTTAATGTTCTAACAATTTAATATTTAAATGACTGAAAAAGTGCCGAATGTATGAATGCTTCAAATTGATAAATGCGGCGAATATGGTCGGAAATATCATGAGTTATGTTGAAACTTTTTTGTTGTTGTTAATACTAAGTCGTTAAAACAAATTAAAAACTTACTTTTATATTTGAACCAAGTTGGTCCAAAAGGTGATCTGCAAATTCTTCAGGATTAACCATTTTGTTTGGTCCCATTGCTTGTTTAAAATAATTAAGAATATAATCATTGGCACCAGTTGATAAAAGAAATATAGATTTTGATAAGTAGTTCCTCAATTCTGTTTTGGTTTTAAAGTTTCTTGGAAGATCATTCATCACTGTTGAGGTGAAATATTCAATTTGTTTCTCCAATGACAAGCACTCTCCCTTAAACACACAAAAAATAAAAAAAATATATACATATGATGAGTAACTAGCAATTCTTAAATGAATAAAAAAGATTGTAAATTTCCGCAAATCCTATTTCAACTGATAAAATATTGCTATTGTAAATTTCTCACAGTTGTTTCGGTAAATTAAGTTTTTTTTTCTTACATTTCTCGTTGAATTCAAGATTCCACATGAGCCAGACGCATAGTTGATACCCGATACTATTTGATATCTTTCCGTTGCTGAGACACCGATGTATGGAGGTGGCATTGGTAAACCTAATTTAATAGCTGAAAAAAATCATCTTAGAAAAAAAATTCTTGCGATCCAAGAAACTATCATGATTAAAAAGTAAATTTCAAGAAGTATCATAATAATATTATGAGATACCAATAAGATCTGCAAAGGTTTTGCCATTGGTAAACCTTTCAGTAGAGCAGTTATTAAAATCAATGCCATAAGGAAATCTATTAGCTTTAGAAATTGTATTCAAAATGTTGTTATTTCCAGCATCTACACTTGAGTCACCAAAAACATACAAAGCTGGAACAAGGCTCTTTGTAGAATAACAATTTGCCAACAAAAGTTGGAGACCAATAAGGGACATAACCCAAAAAAGTTTACATGTAAGCATGATTTCTTTTTTAATAGAAATATATGAAAATGGTGAATGATGTTTGGTCTTATATATGATTATTAAGAATGTTTGTTTTATGTTTAGTGGTCAAATATCTTAGACAACTTTTTTTAACAATGTTTTTGTTATGTTTTGTTATCAAATAATTTAAACAACTTTGTTATAAAAGGTGTATAATTTTATTGAAAACAAATAACCGTGAATCAATTAGGAAGCATATATGGACAATGAAACAAATTAATATGGTTTTTTTTCATGAAATATAAATGTTGAAAATAATTTTAGTTTTGGGAAAATGATATCTAGGATTTGACAATTAGCCGTAGACATCTTCCAACTTGAGTTGTAGTGTCCAAACAAATTTTCTATTATTAATTTATCCTAATATCATAAATTATTTTGATATATGTTGTTTTCATAAGTTCTCTCAAATAAATAGTATCACAAAATTTATGCTAATAGGTAAATTCTAATGAGTCAATAAAAATAAATATTTAGTCTCACTAATCTTTTAATTTGTTAGTCTATTTAACATTAGTTGGACTGCTTGTTTATAAATGTTCAAATGAAGTAGGCTATTAGGTCAATCAGGTCTTCGAAAAGGTTAGGTTTAGGACTAAAAATAAGTCTATGTAGACTATAGGTGAGACTTAGGGTTTGGACTCTTTGAATACTTAGGTTTGACAAAACTTAACCCGACCCATCCTATTTCTACCTCTTGGTTTAAGAGACAAAGCCGACTATGGGATGGATACACTCCAGAGACGCATATAATCTTAGGTGGTCATTTTTCCATTATCTGTTGGATAGGAAAGAGTATTGGATCTCAAGACACCTATCACACGAGAGGATTATCTCAAAGAGTATTTTACAACCTTTGGATCCTAAACTCTAACTATAAACTTTATCGACAGACTCAAACTTATGTACACAATATTCAATATCTTAAAATTTGCACTTATGATCGTCACAAGTTTGATTGTCAAAGTGTTTGGAAGCATACTTTCACACAATTAACATATTGCAAAGATCACCATAGTGGAGATCACCAACGCCATCATCATCGACAAAAGTTTGAATAAAGGGTCTTATCAGATTATTTGGCTTTGATTATGAAAATCATTCTTCAACGTTTCAAACTTCACTTCTAGCTTAATGACAAACTCTGAATGCACGATAATCAAAGATTTTCTCTCATAAAAATACGTCGATAGTTTTTTGCGAAATCTCTTAAAGAATAATTGAAGAAAATCAAAGAATATCTAGAAATAGAACAACCTAATGAGACAGTCAAGTCAAAGCACTAAGAAAAAATTGGAGGCAACACCGAGAGAACTCACCCTTTGCGGCAGAATGTCCAATCTATGGAACAACATCCTCTTCTCTGAAATTCAGGATCGTATTAGGGCTAAGGATGTCTTTGAGTTATTTGGGTGTCATGGAAATGTGGTGGAAGTGGTTATACCACCCAAGCCGAATAAGTTCGGTAAGAGGTATGGTTTTGCTCGGTTTACAAACGTGGAGGATGAGCGAATGCTGACTGTGAGGTTAGATAATATTGTGATTGACGAAAAGAAGATGCATGCCAATGTTCCAAGGTTTGAAAGGAAGAGGAGACCAGGGGGTGGAGGGGGTTCGGGAGGCTTAGAGGGGAGAAGGTTTGCTTTCGGGCCGGGGAGTAGGCTAGATACTGGTGGTTCGGGAGGTTCATCTTCAAAGGGAGTCAGGAATGAAGTTTCTTATGCCAATGCGGTTTCCTCGGGCAAGCAGCTCTATCTGGAGATAAGTAGGGTCAAGAACTTTGTTCCCCTTGAAGATGTTAAGAGTAGATTGGCCAAGGCGTTTGTGGGTGTTGTTCAGTGTCCCGGTTCATCTTACAATATCCAAACTCAGTTTGAAGTTGAAGGTATGTTTTCTATCAAATTCACTCCTTTAGGGGCCAATTTGTGTCTCCTTGAAGAGAAAGAGGAAGGGTTCATCAGTGAGCTGATAGGAGAAGGTGCAACTTGGTGGAAGCAGTGGTTCAAGATCATTAGACCATGGAACGCTTCAGATGTTGATTCGGAAAGGGTGATGTGGATTCGTATTTACGGTGTTCCTTGTTATGCCTGGTGTGCCGAGTTTTTCGTTAGTCTTGCTGATTCTTTTGGTTCGTTTATTTGTCTTGATGAAAATATGGCGAACAAGTTTTGTATGGATATAGCAAGGATGATGGTGAGAGTGCCCTCTACGTTTTCGTTGATGGATAAATCAGTGGTAAGGAAGAAGAAAGGGAGGATGAAGAAGATTTCATAGGAGACACTGTTTTATCCGATGGTCAATATAATTCTTCTTTTCGAGGAGTAGATAGTGACTATCAGAAGAAGGGGAAAGACAAGTCAACTCAGCAGGAGGATTCTTTCACTAAAGAAGTTTCTTTTGACAGAGAGGTAGAGAAAGTTCAGTAAAAGGTGAGGGATTGTTTCGGCGCTTTACCTTTACGCTCTGATGCTAAAGATACGGCTGCTTTTTTGCTTTCTACTTGTGGGCCCGATAGCAGTGAAGAGGTTGTTCCCTGTAGTGACGAAGGAAAGAAGAAAGCAAAAAAAATAATAAAATATAAAAAGTTTTCTGATTTTTTTTGGCCTAAAAAAAAGGTTGTATCCCGACCCAAGAAAAACAAGAAAACCAAGAGAACGCGTTATATGGATGCCCTCAGTTTCGGTGGGGCAAGATATGTGGATAGCGCTAAGTCTTCTGATCCAATCTCTATTGGTTCTCTACCGGAGATGGATAATAACAATGATGGCGCCTTATTGGGTGCAAATTCGATAGGAAAAGTAACATTAACACATGTCACTTGCTTGGGACTCACTTGTCTCCTGGCATAGCAAGAAACAAGCAAGTGTCATGCTATTCACTAGTGAGGCAAAACATGTTGTTGCAGGTAGTTGTTGCTCTCAAATTATCTGGATGAAACAACAACTCAGTGATTACAGTGGTAATCTTGGAGATTTTCCGTTAAGATGTGATAACAACTTGCAGCGTAAACCTCGTTGAGCTTAGGCACAACTTTATTAGGGTCATGTTGAAAAAGAGGGTGCATACTTGAATTTTAGACCTCTTTTAATCAAGTCGTAGATATTTTTACAAAACCTCTTCCCAAAGAAAGCTTTTTCTTCATAAGAATTGAGCTAGGAGTTTTAAACAAATCATGCATGGATTAGTATTTTTATGTACCTTTTATCGTTCTTTCTATTCCCTTTCTTAAAGTGATACTTTATGATCTATGTGCCTTGATTATTTTTTCTTTTACCACTCCAATTATATATCCATCTATTTTTCTTTTACCACCTCCCTGAGAGATACGTTGACATCATCAAAAGGATGAGAATATGGACCTATATGCTTGCAGGTATGAAGTTGATGATCCCAGAAAAGAACCTTCCTGAAGTTTTAATGACGACAACACTAATTATTTATGAAGTGGTGGTAAAGACTTTCCAACTCTCTGATGATGGTGACCAAACTTTGAGACATATCAAGCCTCATAAAGTAGGATACTCATGATTCCATTGAAGTACTTATTTGATCGATGTATCTGGAAAAAGATCTTAGAAGCCTCACAGTTTTGAAAGAGAGGAAGTGTGAAAGCTCGCCAGATCGTGTCTGAGTGACGAGAGTTTTCTAAAAGTAGGTGAGTAACTCATAGGATACTAAGGAAATTCACACATACGCACGCTTAAAAGCTATTCTGAACATATTTTTTAACCTTCAAATCTATTAAAAATTATTTCAAGCCCTAGCCAACTAATTAAGAAACTTTTAGCTTCTTTTTGAAACATTTTTTGAAATACCCAGTCGATTGGGAATATGTTCAATCAATTGGACAATTCAAAAAACTTGTCTAAATCATTATGATAGTTCCTCATTTATTTGGTTAGGCTCTAAAACATGTTTAGGTTGTTTTATACGAGAAATAGTGGTTTTAAATATGTTTTAGTGAGAATGTGATTTAGCTATATTACTTTATGAAAGCGTACTTTATGTTTTTAGAAAACAATGTTCTCTCAGACTCGACTGGACGAGATTTCACCATTCCATTATTTCATATGATGAAGCTTCATGACTTTTTCAAATAAACCAATTATATAAGCACTTGTTTGAATCTTCTTGGAGATGAGGCTTGCGATATCTTCAATTTAAATGCCATCATTAGAGGATGTTTACAGTGATCTTCAAACCTTAACTCATCTAATATGATCTTAAACAAATTGTGGTGTGCATCTTTGATCGCTTGAGATAGTTGTAGCACTTACTTGGCTTTATGTTTTGTTGTCAAGTTGTCATCAATGCATCTACATGAGTTATCATCAGTGATGTATCTTATTGAATTGTCACTTCCTGATTAACTTGCAAACACATGGTTCCAACAGTACCACATACTCCCACCTAGTATATCTCTAGTTTTTTAGAGATCTAGAGACGGCGAGTGACTACGTTTAGGGGAAAACAACACTAGATTTCTTGTATATGAAGATAAATATTGCAATAAAAAGTATAAGTAATGAAACGACTAGAAAAATATATGACACTTAGGTAAATTTTCGTGTATTAATTTAATAAGGGTCATGCTAACGAGTGCCCCAGGGGCACTGGTTAAGCATTCCAAATTAAGAAAATATTTTAGATTCAATGCATTGAATACACCTAATTTTCTTTAAAAAAGTTAATCATTTATATTTTCAGTTCATTTAATACATATATTTTAGGTAAAAACATATCTTTTTACTTTATTAAATAATGTTTAACTTACCTTTTTAATCTCTTGACCAGTGCCCCTGGGGCACTCGTTAGCATTACCCATTTAATAAATTGTTCAAAAATGATTAGGATACTTTTATTCAGGCGTGGTTTTATCACAACTTTCTAGGTGTTTATGCACGGGAGATCGATTAAGAGTACAAAAATACTAAGCCTCGTGAAAACATTTTTATCAATGATGCATTTCAATTGAAGAGGATGAAGATGGGGGGCAATGGTTTTCATGTGACCTAGTAGGATGCAATTTGTAGGTTGGTTTCGTTTTGTTCAAATTTAGTGGTATTTTGTATACACTATTATAATGTATTCAATTTGACATTTTACATTATATTTTGGATATTTTTGGTTCAATTATTATTTTTTGATACTTCTTAGGTTATTGCCTATGTTTTAGTATAATTTAAATGTGTCATTACCAAAGACGTTTTTTAGTTAAATTATTATTTACTACAACACAAAATTTCAAAATTTATAATTTGGATCCCAACAAATGGGGGTTTGGCATAGTTGAAGTTCTATAATCCCAACCCAAATTAAGGGATTTTTGACAAAGTCTGAATTCTATAATCCGCACATAAGCACAAGAGTGTTTGTCATAGTCTGAATTCTATAATTTAAAATGTGTCATTGGAATTTTTGTTTGTGTGATCTAGATTGCATGAACACTTTTTATGGATTCGAATGTATATAAAGTTATATAAAATGATGTGAATTGTTCATTAACAATTTACAATAGAAAAACAATAAACTCTTCATATCCATACCTAGTCATAATAAACTTTAACCTAACTGAAATTTACTATAACAAGGGAACCTCTCCTTATTTGTTCAAGATCAATATTGAGGTTACATTGTTTGGTCTGAAGCACAAATTAGGCCAAATGAATTTGTATCTCAATCTTGATTATATAAGAGTGGTGTAGTCATTGTTGAGTATTAACATTTTTCCATAGGCAATTATGAACGTGCTTGCTTCACCAGCATGCAACTACGCAACGATGATGATGTGAGAACCATATTCTCAATATTTGGTTTGTATAGTTCCATGGGGCCTATCAAGTTAGATTTATTAATGTTATATGTTTAAGCATGATTTATCACACGACACTACGCCAAATTTGTCTTTTAGCAGCACCCCTACTAAAGCGCTTTTAGGAAAAAGCGCTGGTATAGGTTTCGCTAAAAACAAAATAAAAAAACACGCATATATATATATATATATATATATATATATATATATATATATATATATATATATATATATATATATATATATATATATATATATATATATATATATATATATATATATATATATATATATATATATATATGAACATGATTTTAGTGTTTATTCATATGTTTTTTATAGTTGAAATTCTGTTTTTATCTTTGATACATAGCTATAAAAGATTTTTCTTTTCTTAGATTCTTGAGGTGATAAACTATCTATGGAATTTGTTGAATTAGTAATTGCCTGATATTAGTTTCTTGAGGTGAATCTTGCCTTTGAAAGGTTCCGGTTGTTATAAGTAATCTAGTAATTTTGATAAATGATATGTTTTGATTAGGAATTGTAAAATTCATACGCGGCAGCAACACTTTTCTAATCTTTGAGAACTTATTAAACTTCTTGACATAGCTTAGTAGTTGTTATAAACTGTTAGAAATTGTGTCTAATATGTCATGTCTAATTAGTTTCAATTCAAATTGAATTGTTATTATAATATTCTTATATAATTTCAATATGTCTTAAGATAAGATTCAATAGCATCTTCTTCTTCAATTAGTTTCGTGAATAATTAGTGTTTCTGTTTAGCTTACTTAACAATAAATCCATGATTTACTATTGTTGTTGTGGTTTCCCGGATACTAATAGCATGATAAAACCATGAGTTAATTATTGTTTTGCCCACTTTTGAACTTAATTGGAATATACCATGAGCCGTGGTACACATGTATGCATCTGTTCTTTCTCTTGTTTGTAGTTACTAGTTAATTGATAATTGATTTCATATCATTTTAAATAATTGAGTTCTAGATTGGGTTTATTTTGATATTTGTTAGTAGTGGTGTATTTAACTGCATCGTGTGTGTGTTTAATTTTACAGTTACTTTGAAGTCTCTGGTTTCTACTTGTACAACGCCGATTCAAACCTACCCATCTCCCACATCAAGTCTAACTCAGGTTACTATCCCTTTCTTCTTGCTTATAGTTTGTTGTTTTCTGCTTATAGTTTATTGTTTATGGTTCTATTTAATTTCAATTTAGTGTCTCTCAATCAGTTTTTTGGTTTGTGGACTTATATTACCTTGAAATAAGGTAATGTCTTCTTTAAGAAATCGGGTATTCTGATTAGGTATTCTGATTAGGTATTCTATTATTCACACTTTATAAGATCTCATTAGGTATTCTGATCAAGACATAATGATGATAGCTATTTATTTTCTTGACAGAATTCCTTAGTACCTGATAGAGAAACCAAGAAGCATTTGTTTAGCTTAATTAAGACATGGATAAGACATGGATGTATTCAAACCGATTGTCGAAAGAGTACGAGAAAGGGGTATGGGAATTCGTTGAGTTTGTGGTTGCGCACTCCGAAGACCCGATTCGAATGCCGTGTCCTTGCTTGGGTTGCTGTTATGGGGATAAGGTTGACGGGAATAAGTTGGCATCGCATTTACTACGGTTTGGAATTGATAGAAGTTATACATGTTGGACAATGCATGGTGAGAAAAGTAACGAGAATGTTGAGTTGAGGTGTAATAGGAAGTATGCTTCAAACGAAGACTGCACAGACACATACGATTGCGATCGAGTCGAAGAGATTGCAGAAGCGCTTGAAGAAGATCTTGAGGATTGTCCCAAAATGTTCGAGAGGTTGGTAAGCGATGCAGAGAAACCGTTGTATGATGGTTGTTCAAAATTCACAAGATTGTCTGCGGTGTTAAAGTTGTACAACTTAAAGGCGGACAATGGGTGGTCGGATAAAAGTTTCACAGAGTTATTAGCCCTTATGAAAGATATGCTACCAAAGGATAATGTTCTTCCCAATCGAACGTATGAAGCCAAAAAGATGTTATCCTCTATTGGCATGAGCTATGATAAGATACATGCATGTCCAAACGATTGCGTTTTGTTTCGAAATGAGTATGCAGCGTTGAATGAGTGTCCTAAATGCGGTGCCCCTCGATATAAGAAAAAGTTGTCTCCGGCTAAAGTCTTATGGTATTTTCCTATAATTCCGAGATTTAGACGCATGTATCGTAGTGAGACCGATTCAAGACACTTGACTTGGCATGCAGATGAAAGAATTATTGATGGAAAGTTGCGACATCCGGCAGACTCACCACAGTGGATGAAAGTTGATACTGATTATCCTGAATTTGGAAGAGAAGCAAGAAACCTTTGCTTGTCATTGTCTACTGATGGAATGAACCCGCATGGTATTCAAAGTATCTCGCATAGCACCTGGCCTGTGATTCTTATGATTTATAACCTACCTCCGTGGCTATGTATGAAGCGTAAGTACATGATGTTATCTATGCTAATTTCTGGGCCTAAACAACCAGGGAATGACATAGACGTATACTTGGCACCCTTAATCGAAGATTTAAAATTTTTGTGGGAGAACGGTGTGGAGGTTTACGATGGGTATAGGAAAGAAAGTTTCAACTTGAGGGCGATGTTGTTTGGAACAATTAATGATTTTCCAGCATACGGAAATCTATCCAGGTACAGCAATAAAGGTCAAAAAGCGTGTCCTGTTTGTGAAGATGAAACCGATACGACACGATTGGAGCTTTGTCAAAAGAATGTCTTTCTCGGCCATCGTAGATTCTTAAATTCTAATCATCACTACCGTGGGTGGAGAAAAGCATTCAATGGAAAGGCCGAACATCGTACAGCCCCGCCTTTTTTGTCAGGTGATCAAATTTTTGAAAAGGTTAAAGATGTGAGCACTCAGTTTGGCAAGCCTTTTGCACATTCACTTGTCAAGGGTGGGTGGAAGAAGAAGTCAATTTTTTTTGAACTTCCATATTGGAAGTCGTTGTACATAAGACATTTCCTGGATGTTATGCATATTGAAAAAAATGTATTTGACAGCGTTATAGGTACGTTACTCAATATACAAGGAAAGTCTAAGGATGGCGTTAACATAAGGAATGACATGGTAAACATGGGGATGAGAACTGAATTGGGACCCGTGACGAAAGGAAGACGAACATATCTGCCACCTGCTGTTTACACTCTATCTAGAAAAGAGAAGAAAACATTGTGTAAGTTCCTCAGTGAAGTTAAAGTTCCAGAAGGCTACTCTTCAGATATTAGAAGACTTGTGTCCATGAAAGACCTCAAGTTAAAGAGTTTGAAGACGCATGATTGCCATGTTATAATGGAACATTTTTTACCAATAGGTATACGTTCTATTCTGCCAGAAAAAGTAAGAAGCGCAATAACTAAACTGTGTTTTTTCTTCAGGTCAATTTGCAGTAAGGTGATCGATCCCGCGATCTTACCAACATTGCAAAAAGAGATAGTTGTTACTTGATGTGATCTTGAAATGTATTTTCCTCCCTCGTTTTTTGACATAATGGTTCATCTAGTCGTTCATCTTGTGAAAGAGACACAATTGTGCGGACCAGCTTATATGAGATGGATGTACCCTGCTGAACGTTATATGAAAACATTAAAAGGGTACGTGAAAAACAGAAGTCGACCGGAGGGTTGTATTGCCGAACGATACGTTGTTGAAGAAGCGGTTGAGTTTTGTACTGAATATCTGTCAAATGTTCAATCAATTGGACTCCCCAAATCTCATATTGTCGAAAAAAAGAAGGAAAAAGGCTAATTGGAAATAAAGTTGTGACAGTATCAATGGTCGAACGGGATCAAGCGCACTTGTATGTTCTGCACAATGAGATTGAGGTTGAGCCGTATGTTAAAATGCACAAGGTTGTTCTCCGAGATTTAAATCCGAATAGAAATGATAACTGGATAGTACGAGAGCACAATCGAAGTTTCATACCGTGGTTTAGGGAACATATTTATTCAAAGTATCGTTCAGATCCTGCTTCAGTAACAGAAAGGTTGAGATGTTTAGCCTATGGTCCAAGTATAATTGTGTTTTCTTATAGCGCATACGCAATTAATGGATACACATTTTATACCAAAGAACAGGATGATAAAAGTACTATGCAAAATAGTGGTGTTACCTTGGTAGCTGAAGCAATGCACATATCAAGTGCGAATGACTTAAATCCGAAATTTGCAAATTTGTCATATTTTGGGGTTATCGAGCGCATTTTGGTGTTTGATTACGCGAAGTTTCAGATTCCTGTATTTGGTTGCAAGTGGGTTGAAAATAATAGTGGCATACGAATGGATAAGTCAGGATTTTTGCAAGTGGATCTCAATAGGGTAGGGTACAAAGATGAGCCTTTCATTCTAGCCTCTCAAGCTAAACAAGTGTTCTATGTCAATGATCCGACAAGTATGAAATGGTCTATAGTGCTTTTATCTAACAAAGTAGTTGATGAAAACATTGAAGATCAAGGTGATATTGGTGTTGGCATTGAATCTTGTACAAGAAACGATCAAAATGAGAATGAATCTTGTACTAGAAATGATCATAATGAGGGTATTTGGATCAATCCAACCGTCCGCGTTGTTAAGAGACGCGTAGAACACAATCCTACCAAGAAAAGAAAGAGACGTTAGTGATAAAGGTAATAGTATACATATTCCGACTAATTTGCTTTATTCAATTTGTACCGATTGTTATATATACAATTTGTATAGTTTTTTTCAACCATATATACATATTCCGACTAATTTGCTTTATTCAATTTGTACCGATTGTTTTATTCAATAGTATACTTATTCAATTTTGGTGCATATTTTCATTTTGTACATAACTTTTGAACCATGTATCCGTTTGTCTACTTCTTTACATGTAACTATACTATTTTGACGATTCCGGAGCTGCTCATGCACTTATCTTTACATTTCGGGACTGTTTTTTTATCGGTTTTGCTTCTGCCCGTAATCAAAAGTCGGGCTTAGGGTCTGAATTTCGGAAAACCGACTTTATTTTTGAGTCCGTGGGGACGATTTACCATAGCCATGTAAATTTCGTTCAATTCCGACAACTTTCTTTTTTTGACGCTTATTTTGATTTCACCGATTTCGTTTCCGATTTACTTGTACATGCATGGTTTGACTTCCATTTGACTTGTATAGATTGTTATCTTATTAATAGTGTACTAATGTGCTTTAGTTTGTTTGATACAGGTTCAACGGCTCCAGATAGAGATGCTCCACCTGAAAACTCACAAGAAAACTCACAAGAAAGAGATGCTCAAGAAAGAGATGCTCCAGATACAAATGCTCCACCTGATACTGAAGCAAAAGAAGTTGCACGAGGCATCACCATTATGAAGGGAATCATTCGACATAGAGACCAAGGATTAATATACCATTTGGAATGGAATTCTGATAACCAACCAATTGGTCCTAATTCTGCAAAGTTGACAAGCAATATTGGTACACTTGTTCGTATGCATATTCCAGTCTCCGTAGCTAAATGCAATCTGAAAAGCGAAGAGTTGGATGCAAAAAAAAAAAAGCGATTTGGGACGAGCTTAAGGTATCATATATGGTTGTTCTTATTATCTTGACGATAATTTGTTTAAATTACTTATACTAAAACACTCTATGCGTATGTTTTTTTGCAGAGGACTTTTGACATACCAAATGAGCGTAGACGCTACATACTTAGTTTGGCCGGAAAAAGATATAGAGGGTGGAAAGCTTTTTTGACAAACACCTATCTTAAGGATAAAGATGGAAACTTTCTTGAAGAGGCACCGGGACGGCCAAAAAAATATGAGCTATTCATTGATGAAGAAGATTGGGCTAAGTTTTTAGAGCAAAGAGATGAAGCTTTTCGGAAAAGGAGTGCCACAAATAGTGCGAGAGCATCAAAACCCGCGTATCCATACAAAAAAGGGCGTTTGGGATATGCACGCTTAGAGGATAAAATTGTAAGTAAATAGAAATGCGTTTTAATTAATTGTCTAAATGTGTTTTATTTGACGATTTTATCATTTGTGTCAATGCATAGTTAGAGGAGACTAAAAGTGAGGAAACCTCACTTCCTGTACATGTGTTGTGGAAGGAAGCTCGTGTGGGCAAGAATCAAGCTGTCGATCCCGATGTTCAAAGAGTTTATGCTGAATGTGTAAGTATAATACTGTGTCTTTAATTAAATCAAATGTTTTTTAATATATAAATGATTTTTTATCTCCACTAATAATTATTGAAATGTAAATGAATTACAGGAGACCTTGTCGCAATCGGTATCCACCAGTGAGGACCAGGATGATAGGAGCGTACTTAGTAGAGCACTAGATGCTCCTGAGTATCCCGGTCGGGTGAGGGGTAAGGGTCATGGTGTGACTCCAACCTCTTTTTACAAGCATCCTAGGAGAAGAAATCCTTCCAATGAAGAAGTGTTGCAAAAATTGCAGGAATTGCAAGCACAAATCTCTGAATTGCAAAGAGATAAAGATATGTATATGAGAGAAAAGTGCAATACTGCATCGGTGAAAGAAACTAGTGATAAAGCTAGTTTCAACTGTCAAAGAAAACTTCCCGAGGTAATTATAAATTTCTTTTCCTTAAAAATTGTTCTATTTTATTAATGATAATGACTTTATATTTACTATTGGTTTAGGGCATTTCTTCTTGCCAACTATACTTATCGTCGCCGAATTATCGCCTAGTTGGCAAGGGAAAAGTGCACAACACTGTGGGAGATTTACTTCACCATAGACCGCTCCCGGATGGACACCTGAAAGTATCAGTTGATGTTGTATTAGATCATGATGCGGTGCTACCGGTATCTGACATGGTCTCAGAGACAACATTGATGCGAGATGCAATAGGGTCATTTGTTGCATGGCCCTCGGAGCTCATTATCATTGGTGATGAGGTATATTGAAAACCATTATGAATCATTTAGTTTTCGAATGTCAATTCTGCACCGTTACGTTAATTATTTTTTACATTTTAATTATAGACTACTCCTACAAAACCCACAATTAAAGGTAAAGGGATTTTACAAGAGGAGGAGTCTGTTGCATCACTAAAAGAGGTACATTTAAGGTGTTAATATACAATTTGAATCAAAAACTGCATGATTTTATATTTTACCAATTGTTATATGATTTTTAGGCATCTGCTCGGGGTCACAACAAGTGACACAACAAGTTCGTAGCGTACCATCTAAGGGTCCTCCGAAGCAAGCGGCAAAAAAAGGTGGTGCTTTTGTGCCTCGATACCGGACGACGCTCGGAACACTTGTTGATATGTCCGATTTGAAGGATGGTGCTCTCCGTAATATCAATATGGATGAAGGTGTCTTTGGTGTTGAATTCATGTCACATATTGCAATAGATGACTTGGAAGAGGTTTTTACGCATGAACAACTAGGCGTCGCTAATATGCACTCATACATCCGGTAATATTCACTCATCCGATATATTATTTAATTAGTCGAACAATTTATTTACACATTTCAATGAAAATAATCTAATATGTTTATTATGTTTTTATTTAAGGTTGTTGCATGACAGAGTGTTGCGCGGGACTGCATTGTCAAACAGATTCCGTTTCGTGTCTTCCGCCCATTGCAGCGGAATGACAATTGCTTCGGAACCGGAATCAGTTAGACAGCGCTTAGTCGATAGATTCATGTCCTCCGGCAATACAAAAAGTCTGATTCTTTGGGCGTATAATACCCGACCAGTAGGGTTAGTTTCTCATTCTTGGTTCATCTAATCTTTGTTTCTTATGCGTAGTAAAATTTTCATATAACCTATTGTTTTAATTTATAGAGCACACTGGTTGTTGCTTGCTATCAACCCGATAAGAGAAGTGGTATATTTTCTGAATTCGGTAGATGGTGAGTGGAGCAATTATCCGGCTATGAAGGAAATGATTGATTTGTAAGTGGGATCGTTCTAAATATTCTTGTATATTTATATATTTAATTATTTGTGAGATTGATCTAAATAATTGCTTTTATATTTTTGTTAGATCAATACAAGTGTTCCGAAGTCAACGAGACGCACAGGCATCCTGGACAAAATCAAACAACATTACTTGGATCAAAGTGCAGGTACATTATTTTTCACAATTTTGCTTATAATATTTATGCTACTTGATAAAACAAGACGTACAGCTATAAAATGTTAGTTGTTTTTCTATGTAGTGTCCGATACAGCGAAACAGTTCAGATTGCGGATACTATGTTTTGAGATTTATGAAAGAAATTCTCTAAATGAATCAATTAGAGATTCCAATCACGGTATGGATTTATAACTTAATTAGATAAATTCTTATAATTTATTACATTTAACTAAATCATTCATATTATGTTTTTGTTCTGTAGTACTTTGACGAATTTCGTGCTGCTTCTTACATGAAACTTAAGTTGGAAGAAATCAAAGAGGATTTGTGTCAATTTTATATTCATCAGCTATTCATGTAGGATTTGTGTCGATTTGAAGTGTCAAATTATAGTACTCTAGGATATATGGTTACTAACTTTGTTCATACTGTTGCCAATATTTAAAGTATAATATTGTTGATGTTACAGAGAATAGTTTGTTTGACAGGAATTATAATGATGTATATATATAATTTTGGATATTAATTATAATGGTATTATATTAGTATATATATATTGTCCTACCTATGGTTGAAAATATATCGTCGAAAATATATTACAGGTCGAAAATATTACAGGTTGAAAATATATTACAGGTCAAAAATATTACAGGTCGAACTGGGAGGCTTAAATTACAGGCTGCACTTTAAAATACCTCATTTAGCAACGACAGCGCTTTTAAAAAGCGCTCTTAAAGGGCCACATACGAAAGCGCTTTATAACAAAAAGCGCTGCCAAAGATTAAAAATAAAAACCATAAAAAATAAAAAAAAACGCAACCTACGAAAACGCTTTTGGAAAAGCGCTCTTATAGGGGGTCTATCAGAGCGCTTTTTCCAGAAAAAGCGCTCTCATAGGGTGGGATACCAGAGCGCTTTTCTGGAAAAAGCGCTCTTATAGGGGGAGCTACCAGAGCGCTTTTTCCAGAAAAGCGCTCTTATAGGGGGGTCTACAAGAGCGCTTTTCTGAAAAAAGCGCTCTTATAGGGGGGGGTCTACCAGAGCGCTTTCAAAAGCGCTTTTGTTACCTACGCCAGTGCTGGCTTTTACAACACTTTAAAGCGCTTTTAAAGCCCAAAATAAGCGCTTTTGAAGGCCTTCCGTGTTGTAGTGCAATGTTCGATGAGATTGCGGCGTGCATGATCGATTCTAACGAAAAAGTAACTACTTTTTTCAATCTTTGAGCTTGATTGTATTTAATTGATTTTTTATTATTCACAACTTATTGTCTGTGTATGGCGTGTAACATGGTGTTGATTCTATCTATTTACTAGAGTGTTCCAATTCATTGTATTTGTTCATGTTTTACACAATTATAGATTTTAGAATATGGAGACTGTTCTTGGGCGCTCGCAAGGCCCGCGACAAAAGACCCTAAAACAAGCATTAGGCGGAAAGGCGCACGGAACAGGTGAATCTTCATCTCAGTTGAGGGCACATGATTTCGGCCTCAAACACACTTCCCACTCTTAATCTGATTGAACCGTCACCCGCATAAGGCGTCAGATATCATGGAGACAATTACAAATGTATGTCTTACATAAAACACAACACACGTCATTTAAGGTACTCTCTCACTGACATGCGAAAACTCTTTTTTCACTCATTTATTGACTTAAACATTTTAAGTAGGAGTGTTAATTACTTTGCAAGTCCACCCTCGTTCTGTCGTATTGGAAGCTCCCCACTGCATTAGAACTCATAACCATTCGACGACCTCCGCCAATTTTTTTTTTATCAATTTGATACATTTTTTAAAGGATATGAAAAAAAAGAAAAACTCAAAAACTAAATATGAACTCCTTACTTGTTCAAGAAGGACCACACCCTTACCACTCGACACATGTAAATTTGTTTTATTTTCTATTTTTAGTTTTTGTTGGCAATGGTCATAGTATATATATATATATATATATATATATATATATATATATATATATATATATATATATATATTTGTGTACTATTCAAGCCGGCCAATGTATTTCCATAACATTATGTTTAAGATATTTTCAATGTCATCTTATATCAACTTAATCATACTAATAAAGTTACCATATATGCTCAAAGAAAATCTCATACACCAATAGTTTCACAGCACATTGCATTTTGCAGTCACACTCATCAACAAACACATGAAAACAAACAAATGCTACAAGAGTTTAATAATTTGACACCAATAAGATTCATACACATACGATATAAATCTATATATACACAACATGAATGTTACCAACATGCATAGTAAACATAAAAACCAAAAGAAACAAAATCATGGGATCTAACTATGAAGATATTCATGATCTTCCAATATGTTCACCACTTGAAGCAGTGAATGTTGATGATGATGATGATGATGATGATGATGCATGTCTCTCTGCTATGCTTCTTTGTTGTGGTCCAATGATTTTTACTTCAGTATTGAAAGCTTCAATCGAACTAAACTTGTTTGAGATCATTTATAAGGCAAATCCACCATGTGTTTCAGCATCTTATGTTGCTTCAAAGCTACAACAAACAACACAACAACATCCTCAACTTCCTCGAAGACTTGACCGAATGCTGTGTCTTCTTGCAAGCCATGATCTTCTTGTTTGTTCCACAAGGACAAATGATGAAGGTGGGAGTGAAAGAGTTTATGAATTGTCTTTGGCTGGTAAATACTTTGTCAATGATGAGAAGAATGGGTCTGTTGCTTTGTTCTCAACATTCATGAATCACCCGAAATTAATCGATGCATTGTAAGTCCTTAAATTTCCGTGTTCGTGTTCGACACGTGTCACTGTTTGGACACTAAATTATATTAATTTAATTGTTTTTTTTAAATTATTACTAATGTTAACAATAGGATTTTAAAAATTGAACCGAATCAGTCAGTCGAATCGGTTGGATTGATAATCGAAAGGGTCATCGATATGACCTGATTGTTAGATCGAGAAAGTTATTTAATCTGTGTAAATCGGCCAAAACCAATCGAAATTGGTAAAAATCGAAAAACTAATTATTTTAGAAAACAAACGGTTGAAATACTTATTTTTTTCTCAAACAAAATGACGTTGTTTTAATAATTTTTAAAATAATTAAAAAAATATGTAAGTAGACTTTGTTTAAAATTTATTTAAAATAAAAAAATTTGTTTTTAAAATTAAATTTATTAAAACTAATTTTATTCAGTTTATGTTACTGTTAAACTTTCTTTAAAATTTATTTGAATTTATATTTTATACTATTTTATAGGTGTTATGATATTTTTTAAAGATCGAGTCTTCCGGTTCAACTAGTTTAATAACTATAATTTTGTTATAAAGACCGATTTATTCAACCGAGTTATCCAGTTTAATTCGATTTAATTATGCGGTTCGACAAATGATTCAATTTCGACAAAAAAACCCGTAATCCAATACCCTCACTAGTTTGGTGACCAGGTCAATTTTAAAATAATGATCGACATATGAGCGCCATTGTCGATATCTGATATTCGCATTAATGTTAATCTGACTAAGATGCTATGTTTCATGTTGGCAGCACCAATGTTAAGGAGGTACTGTCAGATTGTGATAAAGGACTATACATGAAAGTTCATGGAATGGCTGTTTATGAAGGAATACAATCTGATCCAGCTTGGAATCATGTGTTTAATAGAGCAATGGGTGATATTTGCACAATAGAAATGAAGAAGATATTGGAGAAATACAAAGGGTTTGAAGGAATATCATTGTTGGTTGATGTTGGAGGAGGAATTGGGCAAAGTTTGAATATGATTATATCTAAGTATCCTTCTATAAAAGGCATTAATTTTGATTTGCCTCAAGTAATACATCATGCTCCAATTTATCAAGGTATGTATTTTTTCCAATAAGTTAGCATTTGACAATTAAAAAGTAATATGTTCCTTAATATCCCTTTTCTTGCCATTTAATAACATGGCATAATTTTATTATTTAAAGATGAATAAGTGGAGTGTTACATGTACATCTTGATATAATTAAAATCACTTGTTACATGCATGAAGTTGATTTAATATTGAAGCTTGAGTTTTGAGAATGTGATTTGATTTAAATTTTGTTAGGTACAAATAATTTATGTGTTGGATTTGCAAATAATTCATGTGTTGGACAAAGTCCATTCAAAATTTTGTTGGCTTTAAAAGGACCCCAATAATTATATAGTAGAATTGATTATCTTAAATTAATCGGTGTACTAAAATGATAAATTTAAAAATGGATAGATCAAAATTATAAATAAAGACAAATAAAGGGTCAAACTAGAATTAACTTCTATATTTATATATTTTTGCAATTTTAGTATAGGGACATAAAAAAAAGAGGACCTTCATCCTCCTCGTCCTCTATCTTAATGTCTTTAATACTATCTTGCGTTTACTCTTTATTATGGTTGGCAAAATAAATATGTCTCGTTGGACATGTCTGTGTTGTCCGTATTTTTTTTGGAAAGGACATAGATTTTAGGGAGCACCCTCTAATATTTCACCTTCCGTTCGCAAACATAACCATTAACATAAATTATTACAATTTTTAAACTTTAAAGATGCATTGTCCAAAGCTCTCTCATGCCCCGTCCTTCTTTTTTTTTGGCAGAGCAAATCAATATTGTAGGCTCACACCCAATGCAATGTCCGCTTTGCAATGTCCCCTCTTTTTTATGGGACAGACATGTTCGTTAGTGATCCCCTTACTTTTATACATATTGAATAATTAATATATCTTAACAATATTTAGATCAGATTTAACAAATCAAAAAAATATATATTTATAAATAGAATTAGAGAAGAATGTATACATGTATGTATATCACTAATGACAGAGTTATTGTTTCTATGAAGGGATTGAGCATGTTGAAGGAGACATGTTTAATAGTGTCCCAAAAGGTGATGTCATATTATTGAAGGTTAGTCAATAACATTAATTATGATATATACAGTTCATCAAATAATAAATTAAGTAACAATAACATTTTCATTGTGGTTGGTTAATGACTGTAGGCTATACTACACAACTGGTCTGATGAAAACTGTCTCAAAGTTCTAAGTAAGTGCTACAATGCTTTGCCACAACATGGTAAAGTGATTGTTGTGGACTTCATAATGCCTCAAGAAATTCAGCATACAAAAGCAGATAAAATGATTACTAGCTTTGATAATCTCATGTTTCTAGATGGTGGTGTTGAAAGAACAGAGAAAGAATTTGAAAAGCTATGCAAATTCTCTGGCTTTTCTAGTTTTCATGTTGTTTGTCTTGCTTTCTCTGCCCTAGGAGTGATGGAATTTTATAAATAATTAAATCAATACATGTTCAAGTGTAAGTCTACTCACTATGTAAGTAACTACGGATCTTGAGAGGATTTTACTTAGCTAAAATAAGTGATGAGTAAAGTGAAAAAATCAAAAGTTATATGCATTATGTTTATATTTGTCATATATATATATATATATATATATATATATATATATATATATATATATGTAATATTTACTTGAAGGAAAATGAAATTCCAAAATTACCCTGCTGGATTCACACACTGCCAAATGAACTATTTTCCCATCGTATTTTTATTCGCTACACCCACTCAAATCACGCTTTAACACTGTTATTTAATCACTAATCATCTGATCTTGATCTAATGGTTAAAAATGCATCACACTTCAATCATTGTCGCCCAATTTTAATCACACAGTTGATTATTCTACTTGACCGCATCACACTTCGGAGCCAACTTTTCAATTTTCTCACCTCGGTTTATTCTCTAACATCGATGCATATCTATCTTATTAGACATATCTGAACCAATCTTTACTCTTCATTCTTCACTCTTCACCTTTCTCTCGGTTCTCATTTTTCTTCTCATTTGAGCCAATATTTACTTTTCACTTCTCCAACACGCTTTCAGATAATCTCTCATTATTTTAAAGTTGAAGTTTTTACAAATCTCACATTTTACTAATGTATATTTTTTGTTGTTTTTAGTTTTGTTATGCTCAGCTAAGGATTTGTTCTTCCATTTTCAAAGCTCACGTTTTTACTGATGTATGTCTTCATTCTTTTTTGAGTTTATCCTCTATGATATATTGGGTCGTTCTTTCATTCTCTTAGATTACATTTTTACTGATGTATGTGTTCATTATTTTTTACAGTTATTTTGTCTCACTGTTGTTATTTCAATATCTGGTTTTGTTTTTATCAACATTTGCATTTTGTTGTTATTTCAATATCTGGTTTTGTTTTTATCTCAACATCTGAGTTTTTTTGTCTCAACATCTGAATTTTGTTTTTATCTCGACATTTGAATTTAGTATTCATCTTAACATCTAAATGTTTGTTTCGTCATGAATGCATAATAGACAGGCTTGTAGATCTAATAAAGGATGCTAATGACATGAAGGAGCTATGGAAGCTTCACATTTGAATTGAGGATATGTGGTCTATTTATAGTAAAGTTAAGGAAGAGCATTTGGAGATGATTCTTTTGGACAGAGAGGTACAACTAAATACACTATAGAACTTTTACTCCTGTGAATATATTATGTTAACATATTTATTTTAATGTTAGGGTTGTGAAATACAAGTGGTTGTTCCTGCTGACATGGTGGCATCACTTAAGCCCAAATTGGTAGAAAGTGGAACATATTTAATGAAGAACTTTAAGATCTTACCAAATGATTTACAATACAAATCGCGTACTCATTAATTTAAGTAGCTTTACAACTCTAGAACAACTATTAATCCAAAGGAATGTCATGACATCCCCATGTACAAGCTTGATTTGAAAGACTCTGCATAAATTAATTCTGCAAAAAATGTTAGTGATGTTCTATATGGTGATCCAAAAATAACTTTTACAGAAATATTATCATTTCTATTTTCTATTTGTATTAATATAGAAATATGTTTTTTCATTTTGTATATCTTGTAACACAATACATATGAGGTATTTATAAAATATGAATTACACTAGGAAATGGGGGTAATTATTCTCCCTATAAATGCTAATCCTAAATAAAGTAAGAATAGAATAATACAATTAATTACTATTGAATTAAAATTTAAATCTAGCCATAATATGTTGTATGACAGAATCTGTTTTGATTTTATGCTAATATTCAACACTTCCCCTCAAGCTGGCATGAATATATCGTTCATAGCAAGCTTGGACACCATATTATCAAACAGTCTCTTTAGAAGACTCTTTGTGAGAACATATGTTACCTGACTTTTAGTGGGTATGTAGAACATACAAATCTCGTCACTGTTAATTTTTTCTTTGATGAAATGCTTGTCCACTTCAACATGCTTCGTCCTGTCATGTAGGACAGGATTATGAGCAATAGAAATAGCAACCTTATTATCGCAGTAAACTTTAATTGGAGTTGGGCTAAAAAACTTCAATTCTTCCATAAATTTTTTGATCCATAATATTTCACAAAAACAATGGGCCACAGATCGGAATTCAGCTTCTGCACTGCTCCTGGCTACAACATTTTGTTTTTTTTCTCCTCCATGTATCTAGATTTCCACCTACAAAAGTACAATATCCCGAGGTAAACCTTCTATCATTTATATTACCTGCCTAGTCAGCATCTGTATAGGCTTCAACTTGTATATGTCCTCTATTTCTGAATATCAGCCCCTTTCCCGGAGTACCTTTCAAATATCTTAATATTCTGAAAATAACTTCAAAGTGGGCTGCCCCTGGTGCATGCACAAATTGGCTTGTTACACTCACTACAAAGGCTATATCTGGCCTTGTATGGGACAAATAAATTAGTCTTCCATCCAATCGTTGATAATGTTCTCTATCTACTATTTCATCTTCAGCAACTAACTTTAGTTTCACATTGGGATCCCTTTATTATTATTAAGCTAACTTTTATAGAATATGATTGAAGTTTCGCACACAAACATACATTGCGTAATATAGCAAGCTTAGCAGCTGATAGGTTAAGCAAAAGAATATACCTCTTGAATGAGCTTTTGATCCTTCTTGATGCAAATCTTCTTTAATAAACTGATAGCATGAATTCTGCAGGAGTTTCTCAGAGATTATCAGTCTTCAAGATTGAACTTCTTTAGAAGCTTTTATTAAGTACTCTGACTGATAAATATAGATTCTATTTTCTTTGATTGATAACTTCTTTTTTGTTATCCAATTTTGTTTTTAAATATCATTTTATTGCAACAATGTACTTTTGGACGAACTAAAGAAACCAAAGGATCAATATAATCCATAGCCATAATTTGTCTATCGTGGCCTTGTCTAGAATCCATACTTGGTTCCTCTTTAGTGTTGGAATTTGGAATGTACGCCTTCTTTCTTTTGTATCTGCATCAAATAAAATTTGAGATCTATGTACCCATACTCTTATGGGTCCTCTAGTGTTAGTTCTAACATGATTTTTCTATTTTTGTGTTTTTTCTTGATAGTAATGCTTAGGCTCAATCCAGACTTTTGGTTTATAAAGGTTTTGTCTTAGATGAGTCTTGACATTAGTTTATGAATCCTTCAGAATCTTTGGTCCGTAGGTCCTTTGTTTTGGTTTCTTTAGAGCCTTTGAATTTGAGGCCATTAGTTCTGAATTCCTCAGAACTTTTGACTTTTGAACCTTAGGTTCTGATCTGATCTGAACCTTTAAGTACTGATTCTTGGGAACTGACTTCTTCAGAACCCTTGACTTTGAATTCTTAGGTTAAAATTTATTAAGATCTTTTGAATCTGTAATCTTGGGTTCTGACTGGATTAGATTCTTACCTTTACCAGAAGCAAGCACAAAATAAGTTTTTATCGTTGTTTGAGCACTACTTGAAGAAGAAGGATCTGAGGGTTTCTTTAGAAGCTTAAATTTGCATCATTGTCCATTATAACCCAACCTTTTCCTTTGATCTTACTTACTCCATAGATCATTAAGGAAAGTTTAGTTTTTTCAAGACCTGTTAAGATAAAGCTTTAAAGAGCCACCTCATGCTCATCCACTGTTTTATCAGAAGCTTTATCTAAGTGAGCCTTATGATCTTTTTCAAAAGATTCAAATTTGTCTTGAAAATTTTTTAACTATTCTTTCAAAAGATCATGATCACTCTTTAAGAATTTCATGTGTCTTACTTTGTCTTTGCACCGACTCATGAGGTATTGAATGAAGGAAATAAGATCAAAAAGAGATAAGTTAGAAAATACCTCATCTTCTTCGTCTGATTCAAACAATAGCAAGATTAAAATTCTACAACAGATGTTGTGAGAGTAATCAATGCCAAATTTTCTTCTCCTTCATCTTTGTCAGAACTTTCTTCATTATCAGTTTATCCTATATTGCCATGAGACTTTTCTTGAATATATTTTTGAATTTATCCTTTTGGAAGCTTCCTTTCTCTGACTTGTCTTTTTGTTGATCAGGAAAATCATATATGAAGTGACCAAACTTGTTGCAGTTGTAGCAGATCTTTTGGTCATCTTCTTTTTTCTAGAAGTAGAGCCTTTGAAGCCATTATTTCTACCAGAGAATCTTTTGTTCCTTTTGGCCAATTGCTGACTCTTGAGGATCTATGAGCTTTACCACTAGATTTCTCAGTTGCAGACTTTAAAGCTAGTGACTTGGACATCTTCATAGACTCATCTCCATTCAGTTCCATTTCATGGCTCTGAAGATTGCTTATCAGACTTTCAAGACTTAGAGTATTCATATCTTTAATCTTCTGAATAGCTGTAACTTTTGGTTTGAATCTCATAGGAAGACTCCTTAGAATCTTCTTGACATGATCTGCAGAAGTATAACTCTTGTTCAAAACTTGAAGGCCTCATACAAGAACTTGAAACCTAGAGAACATGGTTTCAATGTCTTCATTATTCGTCATTTTGAAGAGTTCATACTGGTGAACCAAAAGGTTGACCTTAACTTCTTTCACCTGCTGGTTACCTTCATAGGTAGCACATAATGATTCAAAGATAGTCTTGGCAGTTGACTTATCTATGATTTTTATGTACTCTGTATCAACAATAATACCTCTTACTCTGTGGTGTTTTTTGTACACTTTCTTTTGAGTTGTTGTGATAACTTTTCTATGAACAACCATCCCCACACCATTATGTTAAATATAAATACCATCCTCAAGGATGTCCCAAAGCTCGTCAACATGCCGCATAATGTTTGCGTATATTTTGCCCTACCACCATTCAAAGTGAGTAAGATCACCACTGAATGCATGTGGTTTATCATAATAATGATTCTTTTTCAGGAGCACTATAATCATGTGGAATACGAGTGCTATTAGCAAGACTATCACCAGTATCTCCCATCTAGTATCCTTTTCTCTTTAGAATCTTTTTATGTACAACTGTTAAGTGTTAAGCACGGACCGTTCTCTAATGCCAACTGAAGGTGATAAAAATACACAAGAATGGGAGGTTGAATTGTGTATCTGATAACTTATGCTTTTGTAGAATAGCAGTTTCTAAATCTGACCAAGTTCAGATTTTAAGCTAGAGTAAACAACAACACAATAACTTAAAGTGCATAAGCAATAAGTAAATCATACATATAAATTGTCATGGTTTCTCTATAACGAGATTAGTCCATTCCCCTTGTCACACAAGAGCTTTTCACTATAATCAGAACTTGATTACAACTTGCTTAGACACACCAGTCCAAGACTTCCTGCTCAATCACACCTAAAAGAGACTTTCTTGCCTAAACACACTCGTTTAGGACTTCCTTGCTTAATGAACCTGGAAGAGATTTCTTTGCCTAAACACACCTGTTTAGGACTTCCTTGCTAAATCAAACCACAAAGACACTTTATTGCTTAAACACCCAGTCTGAGACTTCCTTGCTCAAACACAATGTTTGATACTTTTACAAATTCTAAATAAACTGTTTAGGATTATAACAAGATGTGTCTGATAAACAATCAGAGGTACAAATAATACAGCACAAGCAAATATCTTGTTACTTGAGATTTCTAAAATATACAAGTGTAAGAAACTCTTAAGTCTATGTCCAATACAACAACTATAGATTATAGCGAGATTGTTCTTGCAATATATTGGTGTCTGTTGTTGCTCTTGTTGTATATTTTCTTATTACTTTTGAATCATTAGCTCCTTATGTAGAGAAAACAAAAGATACGTTGGAAGTTTGCTTGACAAGTATTTTTGCTAAAGAAATAGTTTTCAAGAGAGAGACCTTGGAATAGGTACAATTAAAATTTTCATCTTTTGAATACTCTCTATATCCATTATGTCTTTCTAAAATAAGAGCGTCCATACTCCATATGCATGATGGAGTAGACAAAGTGTCACATCTCTATGTCTAGCTAGTGTTTAAATTTTAATAGAAATACCACATTCTATTAATAAAATATTATAATTTTTTAATTATAATAAAATTATAATAAGTTGGTTTAATGATTAAAACGGTTTTCGCTACAAAGATAGTTTAACTAATGAGTTTAAAGGCAGTGTACTGAGAGTGTAAACAAACTTTACACATATATCCAATCAAAATCATTACACTTATTATGTTATAGTAATTTTTTTAAATTAAAATTGTGTTTTAATTAGATACATAATCATGATTGGTTGACAATGTAAAAATGTTAGTGCATATTTTTTTTTTCTCTTAACTAATTTAGTTTTTTTAAAAATACTGTATACTATAGTTAGATAATACATTTTACCTTTTTATTATTTAACAGTTTACCTATATATTTGGTGACTTTTACCAACATTTAATTTTTTCATCTGATCTCCCAAAAAATAGAATTTTTATTTTTATCAACAATTAGAAGCAACTTTGTTGTGTATCAGAAACAGAAACAAGTTTCATTTGAACTCAACTCAACTTCCCGGAAAACCAAACCGACGGAGCTCGTCATTCGCCGCCGGGAGGAAACGCCAGAAATCCGATCAGGTTTTTTCATTTCTCCTATTTTCCTTCCCCTCTAGTGGTTCCGTGGACGCGATTCCACCTCGGTTTGTGGCCATTCCACACTTCGCTAAAACCGCGATTGAGAATTCTATCTTCGCACCATCGCATTGCGTATTTGAAAATTAGGGTTTTTGTTACTACTCTTCGTATCATGTATATATAATAATCTAGGTTTTTGAAGTTTAGGATTTTTGTGTTCTGAAAATGGATTTTGGTATCTTCCATGAATGATTATTACCTGGTTGTGTTATTGTTGATTGATTTTTTGACCTAGTTATAGTATAAGATCTTTAGCTTTGTTGTTAGTTCATTTGGCTTCAATTCATATGGGATTGTTCATCATGTTCATTTTGTTCTGTTTGTATTCTTGGCAAGCTAGCTATAGGGTTGAATCACCTCGGTTTGTGGCCACTCCTCACTTCGCTTAAACTGCGATTGAGAATTCTATCTTCGCATCATGGCATTGCGTATTTGAAAATTAGGGCTTTTGTTACAACTCTTCGTATGCATATAATAATTAATCTAGGGTTTTTGAAGTTAGGATTCTTGTCTTCTTAGAATGGATTTTCGTATTTTCATTGAATGATTTACCTAGTTGTGTTATTGTTGATTGGTTTTTGACCTAGTTATAGTATAAGAACTTCAGCTTTGTTGTTAGTCTCTTTGGCTTCAATTCATATGGGATTGTTCATCATGTTCATACTGTACTGTTTGTATTATTGGCAAACTAGCTGTAGTCTTGAATCGTGGTTTTAAATTTTTGTGGGAATCTCCTTATTGTACTTTTATAGGTCTTCTCCATTTATGTCCAAACTCCAAATCATCCAATACGAGACTCTATCATCTTCTCTACTAAGAGGGTTCTCTCAGTTTTTTCCTTACAATTGTATTTCTAATTCTATACGCACTTGCACAATCATTTATTCTTATCACTTTAATCTTTTATGACATAAAGTTTAACTTCTTGTTGGATTATTACCACTTAATGTATAGTTCCATTGACTTGTTTGTACCCTAAGGTTGAATTTTTTTTCATTTTTAGGTTTTATTCACTTGATACATGGAATCATCAGCTGAAGAGTATGCTGCCTTTGAAGAGAAAGTAAAAAGGACAGTGTACTTAGATAACTTGTCACCACAAGTTACTGAATCTGTGATTAGAACTGCTCTGGACCAGTTTGCACTTGTTAAAAGTGTCAAATTTATCCCCAACTATCTTGGAACAAACAGTCTGCCACAATGTGCATTGGTGGAATTGGATTCTGCCAAGAAGGTGAAGGAAGTTGAAGCTATGATTAAGCAGTATCCTTTCATGATGTCAGGGATGCCGCGGCCCGTAAGAGCTCGTCCTTCGGTAATGGAAATGTTTGATGACAGACCAATAAAGCCTAAGAGAAAGATTAAGTGTTGCTGGTTGGAGCAAAGTGACCCGGATTTTGAGGTGGCAAAGGAGCTGAAGAATCTTACACGGAAGCACTCTGCAGAAATAACACTCATGCACAAAGTACATTACATACTAGTAATTAATTTTTTTTTCTCTTATTTCTGTTAAGAAATATTGTTGGGCCTAATTCAACCCAATAAAACCAGTTCGGTGTCATTCTTTATAAATTTTAGTAAGCTAGACTCTGATATCATATTAAAATTTGAGTAGGGCCTAACTCAACTTTATGATATCAGTTTGAAAGATGAGTGCTTTCCAAACTTTATAAACAACACATAGATCATATCTCTAGGCAATGTGAGACTAAATTCACCTTTTCACACCCTACACAATGAAGGCAACCCAAATGCGTAATTAGGTGGCTAGGGGCGGACTGCGATGAAGGCACAATTTTCCAACACATCTCCTAATGCTCAGGCCCCGAAGCATGGATGATGCAGGAAACCCAACAAAGATCTAGGATAGGATCTTATATCAGATTAAAATTTAGGTTGCGCCTAATTGAACTCAACTTTACAAAAGTGGCGTATAAGGTCAAGAATGTCACTCTTTATAACCTCTAGTCAGACCTTATCTTTAATCATTGTGAGACTTGGTTTTTCCAATAATGAAGGATGAGTTTACAACAAGTTCGGACTCAAAACTGTTCGGAACATCTGTGGATGTGTTAACATGTATGATTGTGGTAATTATTTGTTTTATTTTCAAGAAACTGTTTGGAACACTGGTTGTTTGATACTTTGATTTATCACAATCATGTGTCATATAATGCCATTTTGCTCTTTATGATCCCTACCCTGGCATTGCTCCTTGAGAGAAAATTACTCTAAGGAAACACTCATGTTTAAAATGTGTTTGTGAAAGACTTGGATGTTGTCTTAGAGAAAAAGACACAACGTTACTGATACAAAAACCAAAACTGAAATCCAAACGCTTCCTTTTTATTTTCTGGCTTAATGGTTGATATTATAGATGTTTGAATTCTAAACCCATTTCTACTAGTTTATTCTTAGTAGCTTAGACACATGCTTATTTAATTGGGAAGGAAGAACATTTGGTTCCCTTTAAGGTGGCAAAGGAGCTGAAGAATCTTTTGCATAAACACTTGCATAGATGGTTAGAGCATTGTATTTGTTGTGAATCTAGTTTGCACAAAATAACTGTTTGTTCAAATTTTGCTACCCTGTAGTGTGCTACAGATTAGCCACTATCTGACAGCACTTTGTGCTCAATTACATACCGCTAAAAAATAGCTATTTGTTAAAATTCCACTTAGCTATTGTCGCTATATATGCTTTTTAACAACACTTATTAGTACTCGCTTTGGTTCTATTTATAAAAAAAAGTTTGTTTTTTAAATTTATTGAATAATTAATGTATCTGAACTATATAGTGACCTGATGCATTACTTATTCAATGAATCTAAAAACTAAACTTTTTCTTATAAACAAGACTAGTGGAAGTAATATGTTTGTTTGATGTCTGCTGTGAGATTCTAAGTGTGTTTATGTGCATGCTTTTTTTAGGTTCTATCAAAAGAAGAAGAGAAGTTAGCAACCCAGCAGGCTGAAACTCTTAGAGTGCACTACAAAAAGTATAAGATGATAGAAAGCATTATGACTGACAGAGCAGCCCATAATTTGGCAAGAAAGTACAATCTGGCTGTTGCAGATGAGTGAAGGATTCATTTGGACTAACAATTTATTTGGATTAACAATTTATGTAAATAGCTTTTGTCTTTCTGATTAGGATCAATTTTCACCCTACTACTCCTGCTAAAGAAATCCTACTTGTACATGATTAGGGGTGGGAATAGGCTAGGCTAGGCTAGGCTTTAT